>NW_028125446.1:0-215063 GCF_965194825.1 Balaenoptera physalus | reverse complement strand
CCTGGGAACATGACTGAGATTTGATTCTGGACAACTTTGTCCTGTGAATATGTCTGAGGTTTGATTGTGGAACCCTGTGGCCTGCGAACATGACTGAGGTTTGATTCTGGAACCATGTGTCCAGGGAATATGACTGAGGTTTGATTGTGGAAATCTGTGGCCTGGGAAATTGACTGAGGTTTGATGGCAGAAACCTGTGGACTGGCAACATGACTGAGGTTTGATTGTGGAACCCTGTGCCCTGGAAACATGACTGAGGCCTGGTACTGGAAACCCATGGCCTGGAACTTGACTTTGGTTTGATTCTGGAAACCTGTGTCCTGGGAACATGATTGAGGTTTGATGGAGGAAACCTGTGCACTGGGAATATGACTGAGGCCTGATACTGGAACCCCGTGGCCTGGGAACATGACATTGGTTTGATTCTGGAACCCTGTTCCCTGGGAACATGACTGAGGTTTGATTCTGGAAACCTTTGTCCTGGGAACATGACTGAGGTTTGATTGTGGAACCCTGTGTCCTGCGAACATGACTGAGGTTTGATTCTGGAACCATGTGTCCTGGGAATATGACTGAGGTTTGACTCTGGAAACCATTGGCCTGGGAACATGACTGATGTGAGATTGTGGAATCCTGTGGCCTGGGAACATGACTGAGGTTTGATGGAAAAACCCTGTGGCCTGGGAACATGACTGAGGATTGATGGTGGTACCCTGTGGCCTGGCAACATGACTGAGGCTTGATTCTGGAACCCTGTGGCCTGGGAACTTGACTCTGATTTGATAGCAGAAACCTGTGGACTGGCAAAATGACTGAGGTTTGATGGTGGAACCTTGTGCATTGGGAACATGACTGGGGCCTGATACTGGAACCCCTTGGCCTGGGAACATGACATTGGTTTGATTATGGAACCCTGTTTCCTGGGAACATGACTGAGGTTTCATGGTTGAACCTTGTGGCCTGGCAACATGACTTAGGTTTGATTGTGGAACACTCAGTCCTGGGAACATGACTGAGGCTTGATGGTGGAACCGTGGCCTGGCAACAGGACTGAGGTTTGATTGTGGAACCTTCTGGCCTGGGAATATGACTGAGGTTTAATTGTGGAACCCTGTGGCCTGGGAATATGAGTGAGGCTTGATTCTGGAACCCTGTGGCCTGGGAATATGCCTGGGGTTTTATTTTTGGAACCTGTGTCCAGCGAACATGACTGAGGTTTTATTCTGGAACCCTTTGTCTTGGGAACATGACTGAAGTTTGATTCTGGAACCATGAGGCCTGGGAATATGACTGAGGTTTGATTCTGGAAACCATTGGCCTGGGAACATGACATCAGTGGATTGTGGAACCCTGTGGCCTGGGAAAATGAGAACGGTTTGATTCTGGAACCCTGTGGCTTGGGAAAATGTCTGAGGTTTGATGGTGGAAACCTGTGGCCTGGCAACATGACTGAGGTTTGTTTCTGGAACCCTGTTCCCTGGGAACATGACTGAGGTTTGATTCTGGACACCTTTGTCCTGGGAACATGACTGAAGTTTGATTGTGGAACCCTGTAGCCTGCGAACATGACTGAGGTTTGATTCTGGAACCATGTGTCCTGGGAATATGACTGAGGTTTGATTCTGGAAATCTGTGGCCTGGGAATTTGACTGAGGTTTGATGGCAGAAACCTGTGGACTGGCAACATGACTGAGGTTTGATTGTGGAACCCTGTGCCCTGGAAACATGACTGAGGCCTGCTACTGGAAACCCATGGCCTGGGAACTTGACTTTGGTTTGATTCTGGAAACCTGTGTCCTGGGAACATGATTGAGGTTTGATGGAGGAACCCTGTGCACTGGGAACATGACTGAGGTTTGATGGTGGTACCCTGTGGCCTGGCAACATGACTGAGGCTTGATTCTGGAACCCTGTGGCCTGGGAACTTGAATGTGGTTTGATCGCAGAAACCTGTGGACTGGCAACATGACTGAGGTTTGATTGTTGAAACCTCAGGCTTGGGAACATGACTGAGGCTTGATGGTGGAACCCTGTGGCCTGGCAACAGGACTCAGATTTGATGGTGGAACCCTGTGGTCTGGGAACATGACATCAGTTTGTATTCTGGTACCCTGTTGCCTGGGAACATGAAATCGGTTTGATTCTGGAAACCTGTGGCCTGGGAATATGACTGAGGTTTGATGGTGGTACCCTATGGCCTGGCAACATGACTGAGGTTTGATTCTGGAAACCTGTGACCTGGGAACATGACATCTGTTTAGATTGTGGAATACTGTGCCCTATGAACCTGACTGAGACTTGGTTCTGGAACCCTGTGGACTGGGAATATGACTGAGGTTTTATTCTGGAACCCTGTAGCCAGGGACCATAACTGAGTAGTGATTCTGGAACCCTGTGGCCTGGGAACATGACTGAGGTTTTATTCTGGAACCCTGTGGCCTGGGAATATGACTGAGGATTGATTCTGGAACCCTGTGGCCTTTGAACATGACATCAGTTGGATTCTTGAAAGCTGTGGCATGGGAACATGAGTGAGGTTTGACTTTGGAACCCTCTGGCCTGGGAATATGACTGTGGTTTAATTCTGTAAACCTGTGGCCTGGCAACATGACAGAGGTTTGATTGTGGAACCCTCAGGATTGGGAACGTGACTGAGGATTGATGGTGGAAGCCTGTGGCCTGGCAACAGGACTGAGAGTTGATGGTGGAAGCCTGAGGCCTGGCAAGATGACTTAGGTTTGATTGTGGAACACTCAAGCCTGGGAACGTGACTGAGGCTTGATGGTGGAACCGTGGCCTGACAACAGGACTGATGTATGATTGTGGAACCCTCTGGCCTGGGAATATGAGTGAGGCTTGATTCTGGAACCCTGTGGCCTGGGAACATAACTGAAGTTTGATTCTGGAACCCTGTGGCCTGGGAACATGACATCAGTGGATTGTGGAACCCTGTGGCCTGGGAACATGTCTGAGGTTTGATGGTGGAAACCTGTGGCCTGGCAACATGACTGAGGTTTGTTTCTGGAACCCTGTTCCCTGGGAACATGACTGAGGTTTGATTCTGGACACCTTCGTCCTGGGAACATGATTGAGGTTTGATTGTGGAACCCTGTGGCCTGCGAACATGACTGAGGTTTGATTCTGGAACCATGTGTCCTGGGAATATGACTGAGGTTTGATTCTGGAAATCTGTGGCCTGGGAACTTGACTGATGTGAGATTGTGGAATCCTGTGGCCTGGGAATATGACTGAGGTTTAATTGTGGAACCCTGTGAACTGGGAATATGACTGAGGTTTAATTGTGGAACCCTGTGGCCTGGGAATATGACTGAGGTTTAATTGTGGAACCCTGTGGCCTGGGAATATGAGTGAGGCTTGATTCTGGAACCCTGTGGCCTGGGAACATGCCTGGGGTTTTATTTTTGGAACCTGTGTCCAGGGAACATGACTGAGGTTTTATTCTGGAACCCTTTGTCCTGGGAACATGACTGAGGTTTGATGGTGGTACCCTGTGGCCTGGAAACATGACTGAGGCTTGATTCTGGAACCCTGTGGCCTGGGAACTTGAATGTGGTTTGATCGCAGAAACCTGTTGACTGGCAACATGACTGAGGCCTGATACTGGAACCCCGTGGCCTGGGAACATGACATTGGATTGATTCTGGAACCCTGTTTCCTGGGAATATGACTGAGGTTTGATGGTTGAACCCTGTGGCCTGGCAACATGACAGAGGTTTGATTGTGGATCCCTCAGGCCTGGGAACATGACTGAGGCTTGATGGTGGAAGCCTGTGGCCTTGCAACAGGATTGAGGTTTGATGGTGGAACCCTGTGGCCTGGCAAGATGACTTAGGTTTGATTGTGGAACACTCTGGCCTGGGAACATGACTGAGGCTTGATGGTGGAACCGTGGCCTGGCAACAGGACTGAGGTTTGATTGTGGAACCCTCTGGCCTGGGAATATGACTGAGGTTTAATTGTGGAACTCTGTGGCCTGGGAATATGCCTGGGGTTTTATTTTTGGAACTTGTGTCCAGGGAATATGACTGAGGTTTGATTCTGAAACCCTTTGTCCTGGGAACATGACTGAGGTTTGATTCTGGAACCATGAGGCCTGGGAATATGACTGAGGTTTGATTCTGAAAACCATTGGCCTGGGAACATGACTGATGTGAGATTGTGGAATCCTGTGGCCTGGGAACATGACTGAGGTTTGTTGGAAAAACCCTGTGGCCTGGGAACATGACTGAGGTTTGATGGTTGAACCCTGTGGCCTGGCAACATGAAAGAGCTTTGATTGTGGAAGCCTCAGGCCTGGGAACATGACTGAGGCTTGATGGTGGAACCGTGGCCTGGCAACAGGACTGAGGTTTGATGGTGGAACCCTCTGGCCTGGGAATATGACTGAGGTTTAATTGTGGAACCCTGTGGCCTGGGAACATGAGAACGGTTTGATTCTGGAACCCTGTGGCTTGGGAACATGTCTGAGGTTTGATGGTGGAAACCTGTGGCCTGGCAACATGACTGAGTTTTGTTTCTGGAACCTGGTTCCCTGGGAACATGACTGAGGTTTGATTCTGGACACCTTTGTCCTGGGAACATGACTGAGGTTTGATTGTGGAACCCTGTGGCCTGCGAACATGACTGAGGTTTGATTCTGGAACCATGTGTCCTCGGAATATGACTGAGGTTTGATTCTGGAAATCTGTGGCCTGGGAACTTGACTGAGGATTTATTCTGGAACCCTGTGGCCTGGGAATATGACTGAGGATTGATTCTGGAACCCTGTGGCCTGGGAACATGACATCAGTTGGATTCTTGAAACCTGTGGCATGGGAACATGAGTGAGGTTTGACTTTGGAACCCTCTGGCCTGGGAATATGACTGTGGTTTAATTCTGTAAAGCTGTGGCCTGGCAAGATGACAGGGGTTTGATTGTGGAACCCTCAGGATTGGGAACGTGACTGAGGCTTGATGGTGGAAGCCTGTGGCCTTGCAACAGGATTGAGGTTTGATGGTGGAACCCTGTGGCCTGGCAAGATGACTTAGGTTTGATTGTGGAACACTCTGGCCTGGGAACATGACTGAGGCTTGATGGTGGAACCGTGGCCTGGCAACAGGACTGAGGTTTGATTGTGGAACCCTCTGGCCTGGGAATATGACTGAGGTTTAATTGTGGAACTCTGTGGCCTGGGAATATGAGTGAGGCTTGATTCTGGAACCCTGTGGCCTGGGAACATGCCTGGGGTTTTATTTTTGGAACTTGTGTCCAGGGAACATGACTGAGGTTTGGTTCTGAAACCCTTTGTCCTGGGAACATGACTGAGGTTTGATTCTGGAACCATGAGGCCTGGGAATATGACTGAGGTTTGATTCTGAAAACCATTGGCCTGGGAACATGACTGATGTGAGATTGTGGAATCCTGTGGTCTGGGAACATGACTGAGGTTTGTTGGAAAAACCCTGTGGCCTGGGAACATGACTGAGGTTTGATGGTGGTACCCTGTGGCCTGGCAACATGACATTGGATTGATTCTGGAACCCTGTTTCCTGGGAATATGACTGAGGTTTGATGGTTGAAACCTGTGGCCTGGCAACATGACTGAGGTTTGATTCTGGAACCATGTGGCATTGGTATATGACTGAGGTTTGATTCTGGAAACCATTGGCCTGGGAACATGACTGATGTGAGATTGTGGAATCCTGTGTCCTGGGAACATGACTGAGGTTTGATGGAAAAACCCTGTGGCCTGGGAACATGACTGAGGTTTGATGGTGGTACCCTGGGGCCTGGCAACATGACTGAGGCTTGATTCTGGAACCCTGTGGCCTGGGAACTTGACTCTGATTTGATAGCAGAAACCTGTGGACTGGCAACATGACTGAGGTTTGATGGTGGAACCCTGTGCACTGGGAACATGACTGAGGCCTGATACTGGAACCCCGTGGCCTGGGAACATGACATTGGATTGATTCTGGAACCCTGTTTCCTGGGAATATGACTGAGGTTTGATGGTTGAACCCTGTGGCCTGGCAACATGACAGAGGTTTGATTGTGGAACCCTCAGGCCTGGGAACATGACTGAGGCTTGATGGTGGAACCGTGGCCTGACAACAGGACTGATTTATGATTGTGGAACCCTCTGGCCTGGGAATATGAGTGAGGCTTGATTCTGGAACCCTGTGGCCTGGGAACATAACTGAAGTTTGATTCTGGAACCCTGTGGCCTGGGAACATGACATCAGTGGATTGTGGAACCCTGTGGCCTGGGAATATGTCTGAGGTTTGATGGTGGAAACCTGTGGCCTGGCAACATGACTGAGGTTTGTTTCTGGAAACCTGTTCCCTGGGAACATGACTGAGGTTTGATTCTGGACACCTTCGTCCTGGGAACATGATTGAGGTTTGATTGTGGAACCCTGTGGCCTGCGAACATGACTGAGGTTTGATTCTGGAACCATGTGTCCTGGGAGTATGACTGAGGTTTGATTCTGGAAATTGTGGCCTGGGAACTTGACTGATGTGAGATTGTGGAATCCTGTGGCCTGGGAATATGACTGAGGTTTAATTGTGGAACCCTGTGAACTGGGAATATGACTGAGGTTTAATTGTGGAACCCTGTGGCCTGGGAATATGACTGAGGTTTAATTGTGGAACCCTGTGGCCTGGGAATATGAGTGAGGCTTGAATCTGGAACCCTGTGGCCTGGGAACATGCCTGGGGTTTTATTTTTGGAACCTGTGTCCAGGGAACATGACTGAGGTTTTATTCTGGAACCCTTTGTCCTGGGAACATGACTGAGGTTTGATGGTGGTACTCTGTGGCCTGGAAACATGACTGAGGCTTGATTCTGGAACCCTGTGGCCTGGGAACTTGAATGTGGTTTGATCGCAGAAACCTGTGGACTGGCAACATGACTGAGGCCTGATACTGGAACCCCGTGGCCTGGGAACATGACATTGGATTGATTCTGGAACCCTGTTTCCTGGGAATATGACTGAGGTTTGATGGTTGAACCCTGTGGCCTGGCAACATGACAGAGGTTTGATTGTGGAACCCTCAGGCCTGGGAACATGACTGAGGCTTGATGGTGGAACCGTGGCCTGGCAACAGGACTGATGTATGATTGTGGAACCCTCTGGCCTGGGAATATGAGTGAGGCTTGATTCTGGAACCCTGTGGCCTGGGAACATAACTGAAGTTTGATTCTGGAACCCTGTGGCCTGGGAACATGACATCAGTGGATTGTGGAACCCTGTGGCCTGGGAATATGTCTGAGGTTTGATGGTGGAAACCTGTGGCCTGGCAACATGACTGAGGTTTGTTTCTGGAACCCTGTTCCTTGGGAACATGACTGAGGTTTGATTCTGGACACCTTCGTCCTGGGAACATGATTGAGGTTTGATTGTGGAACCCTGTGGCCTGCGAACATGACTGAGGTTTGATTCTGGAACCATGTGTCCTGGGAATATGACTGAGGTTTGATTCTGGAACCCTGTGGCCTGGGAACATGACTGAGGCTTGATTCTGGAACCCTGTGGCCTGGGAACTTGAATGTGGTTTGATCGCAGAAACCTGTGGACTGGCAACATGACTGAGGCCTGATAATGGAACCCCGTGGCCTGGGAACATGACATTGGATTGATTCTGGAACCCTGTTTCCTGGGAATATGACTGAGGTTTGATGGTTGAACCCTGTGGCCTGGCAACATGACAGAGGTTTGATTGTGGAACCCTCAGGCCTGGGAACATGACTGAGGCTTGATGGTGGAACCGTGGCCTGGCAACAGGACTGATGTATGATTGTGGAACCCTCTGGCCTGGGAACATAACTGAAGTTTGATTCTGGAACCCTGTGGCCTGGGAACATGACATCAGTGGATTGTGGAACCCTGTGGCCTGGGAATATGTCTGAGGTTTGATGGTGGAAACCTGTGGCCTGGCAACATGACTGAGGTTTGTTTCTGGAACCCTGTTCCCTGGGAACATGACTGAGGTTTGATTCTGGACACCTTCGTCCTGGGAACATGATTGAGGTTTAATTGTGGAACCCTGTGAACTGGGAATATGACTGAGGTTTAATTGTGGAACCCTGTGAACTGGGAATATGACTGAGGTTTAATTGTGGAACCCTGTGGCCTGGGAATATGACTGAGGTTTAATTGTGGAACCCTGTGGCCTGGGAATATGACTGAGGTTTAATTGTGGAACCCTGTGGCCTGGGAATATGAGTGAGGCTTGATTCTGGAACCCTGTGGCCTGCGAACATGCCTGGGGTTTTATTTTTGGAACCTGTGTCCAGGGAACATGACTGAGGTTTTATTCTGGAACCCTTTGTCCTGGGAACATGACTGAGGTTTGATGGTGGTACCCTGTGGCCTGGAAACATGACTGAGGCTTGATTCTGGAACACTGTGGCCTGGGAACTTGAATGTGGTTTGATCGCAGAAACCTGTGGACTGGCAACATGACTGAGGCCTGATACTGGAACCCCGTGGCCTGGGAACATGACATTGGATTGATTCTGGAACCCTGTTTCCTGGGAATATGACTGAGGTTTGATGGTTGAAACCTGTGGCCTGGCAACATGGCAGAGGTTTGATTGTGGAACCCTCAGGCCTGGGAACATGACTGAGGCTTGATGGTGGAACCATGTGTCCTGGGAATATGACTGAGGTTTGATTCTGGAAATCTGTGGCCTGGGAACTTGACTGATGTGAGATTGTGGAATCCTGTGGCCTGGGAATATGACTGAGGTTTAATTGTGGAACCCTGTGAACTGGGAATATGACTGAGGTTTAATTGTGGAACCCTGTGGCCTGGGAATATGACTGAGGTTTAATTGTGGAACCCTGTGGCCTGGGAATATGAGTGAGGCTTGATTCTGGAACCCTGTGGCCTGGGAACATGCCTGGGGTTTTATTTTTGGAACCTGTGTCCAGGGAACATGACTGAGGTTTTATTCTGGAACCCTTTGTCCTGGGAACATGACTGAGGTTTGATGGTGGTACCCTGTGGCCTGGAAACATGACTGAGGCTTGATTCTGGAACCCTGTGGCCTGGGAACTTGAATGTGGTTTGATCGCAGAAACCTGTGGACTGGCAACATGACTGAGGTTTGATGGTGTAACCCTGTGCACTGGGAACATGACTGAGGACTGATACTGGAACACCGTGGCCTGGGAACATGACATTGGATTGATTCTGGAACCCTGTTTCCTGGGAATATGACTGAGGTTTGATGGTTGAACCCTGTGGCCTGGCAACATGACAGAGGTTTGATTGTGGAACCCTCAGGCCTGGGAACATGACTGAGGCTTGATGGTGGAACCGTGGCCTGGCAACAGGAGTGAGGTTTGATGGTGGAACCCTCTGGCCTGGGAATATGACTGAGGTTTAATTGTGGAACCCTGTGGCCTGGGAATATGAGGGAGTCTTGATTCTGGAACCCTGTGGCCTGGGAATATAACTGAGGTTTGATTCTGGAACCCTGTGACCTGGGACAATGACATCAGTGGATTGTGGAACCCTGTGGCTTGGGAACATGTCTGAGGTTTGATGGTGGAAACCTGTGGCCTGGCAACATGACTGAGGTTTGTTTCTGGAACCCTGTTCCCTGGGAACATGACTGAGGTTTGATTCTGGACACCTTTGTCCTGGGAACATGACTGAGGTTTGATTGTGGAACCCTGTGGCCTGCGAACATGACTGAGGTTTGATTCTGGAACCATGTGTCCTGGGAATATGACTGAGGTTTGATTCTGGAAATCTGTGGCCTGGGAACTTGACTGAGGTTTGATGGCAGAAACCTGTGGACTGGCAACATGACTGAGGTTTGATTGTGGAACCCTGTGCCCTGGAAATATGACTGAGGCCTGGTACTGGAAACCCATGGCCTGGGAACTTGACTTTGGTTTGATTCTGGAAACCTGTGTCCTGGGAACATGATTGAGGCTTGATGGAGGAACCCTGTGCACTGGGAACATGACTGAGGTTTGATGGTGGTACCCTGTGGCCTGGCAACATGACTGAGGCTTGATTTTGGAACCCTGTGGCCTGGGAACTTGAATGTGGTTTAATCGCAGAAACCTGTGGACTGGCAACATGACTGAGGTTTGATGGTGGAACCCTGTGCACTGGGAACATGACTGAGGCCTGATACTGGAACCCCGTGGCTTGGGAACATGACATTGGTTTGATTCTGGAACCCTGTTTCCTGGGAACATGACTGAGGTTTGATGGTTGAACCCTGTGGCCTGGCAACATGACTGAGGTTTGATTGTGGAACCCTCAGGCTTGGGAACATGACTGAGGCTTGATGGTGTAACCCTGTGGCCCGGCAACAGGACTGAGATTTAATGGTGGAACCCTGTGGCCTGGGAACATGACTTCGGTTTGGATTCTGGTACCCTGTTGCCTGGGAACATGAAATCGGTTTGATTCTGGAAACCTGTGGCCTGGGAATATGACTGAGGTTTGATGGTGGTACCCTATGGCCTGGCAACATGACTGAGGTTTGATTCTGGATCCCTGTGGCCTGGGAACATGACTGAGGCTTGATTCTGGAAACCTGTGACCTGGGAACATGACATCTGTTTAGATTGTGGAATACTGTGCCCTGGGAACCTGACTGAGGCTTGGTTCTGGAACCCTGTGGACTGGGAATATGACTGAGGTTTTATTCTGGAACCCTGTAGCCTGGGAACATAATTGCGGATTGATTCTGGAACCCTGTGGCCTGGGAACACGACTGAGGATTGATTCTGGAACCCTGTGGCCGGGGAACATGACATCGGTTGGATTCTGGAAACCTGTGGCATGGGAACATGAGTGAGGTTTGACTGTGGAACCCTCTGGCCTGGGATTATGACTTTGGTTTAATTCTCTAACCCTGTGGCCTGGCAACATGACAGATGTTTGATTGTGGAACCCTCAGGCTAGGGAACGTGACTGAGGCTTGATGGTGGAAGCCTGTGGCCTTGCAACAGGATTGAGGTTTGATGGTGGAACCCTGTGGCCTGGCAAGATGACTTAGGTTTGATTGTGGAACACTCTGGCCTGGGAACATGACTGAGGCTTGATGGTGGAACCGTGGCCTGGCAACAGGACTGAGGTTTGATTGTGGAACCCTCTGGCCTGGGAATATGACTGAGGTTTAATTGTGGAACTCTGTGGCCTGGGAATATGAGTGAGGCTTGATTCTGGAACCCTGTGGCCTGGGAACATGCCTGGGGTTTTATTTTTGGAACTTGTGTCCAGGGAACATGACTGAGGTTTGGTTCTGAAACCCTTTGTCCTGGGAACATGACTGAGGTTTGATTCTGGAACCATGAGGCCTGGGAATATGACTGAGGTTTGATTCTGAAAACCATTGGCCTGGGAACATGACTGATGTGAGATTGTGGAATCCTGTGGTCTGGGAACATGACTGAGGTTTGTTGGAAAAACCCTGTTGCCTGGGAACATGGCTGAGGTTTGATGGTGGTACCCTGTGGCCTGGCAACATGACATTGGATTGATTCTGGAACCCTGTTTCCTGGGAATATGACTGAGGTTTGATGGTTGAACTCTGTGGCCTGGCAACATGACTGAGGTTTGATTCTGGAACCATGTGGCATTGGTATATGACTGAGGTTTGATTCTGGAAACCATTGGCCTGGGAACATGACTGATGTGAGATTGTGGAATCCTGTGGCCTGGGAACATGACTGAGGTTTGATGGAAAAACCCTGTGGCCTGGGAACATGACTGAGGTTTGATGGTGGTACCCTGTGGCCTGGCAACATGACTGAGGCTTGATTCTGGAACCCTGTGGCCTGGGAACCTGACTCTGATTTGATAGCAGAAACCTGTGGACTGGCAACATGACTGAGGTTTGATGGTGGAACCCTGTGCACTGGGAACATGACTGAGGCCTGATACTGGAACCCTGTGGCCTGGGAACATGACATTGGATTGATTCTGGAACGCTGTTTCCTGGGAATATGACTGAGGTTTGATGGTTGAACCCTGTGGCCTGGGAATATGACTGAGGTTTAATTGTGGAACCCTGTGGCCTGGGAACATGAGAACGGTTTGATTCTGGAACCCTGTGGCTTGGAAACATGTCTGAGGTTTGATGGTGGAAACCTGTGGCCTGGCAACATGACTGAGGTTTGTTTCTGGAACCCTGTTCCCTGGGAACATGACTGAGGTTTGATTCTGGACACCTTTGTCCTGGGAACATGACTGAGGTTTGATTGTGGAACCCTGTGGCCTGCGAACATGACTGAGGTTTGATTCTGGAACCATGTGTCCTGGGAATATGACTGAGGTTTGATTCTGGAAATCTGTGGCCTGGGAACTTGACTGAGGTTTGATGGCAGAAACCTGTGGACTGGCAACATGACTGAGGTTTGATTGTGGAACCCTGTGCACTGGGAACATGACTGAGGCCTGATACTGGAACCCTGTGGCCTGGGAACATGACATTGGTTTGATTCTGGAACCCTGTTTCCTGGGAACATGACTGAGGTTTGATGGTTGAACCCTGTGGCCTGGCAACATGACTGAGGTTTGATTGTGGAACCCACAGGCTTGGGAACATGACTGAGGCTTGATGGTGGAACCCTGTGGCCTGGCAACAGGACTCAGATTTGATGCTGGAACCCTGTGGCCTGGGAACATGACATCAGTTTCTATTCTGGTACCCTGTTGCCTGGGAACATGAAATCGGTTTGATTCTGGAAACCTGTGGCCTGGGAATATGACTGAGGTTTGATGGTGGTACTCTATGGCCTGGCAACATGACTGAGGTTTGATTCTGGATCCCTGTGGCCTGGAAACATGACTGAGGCGTGATTCTGGAAACCTGTGACCTGGGAACATGACATCTGTTTAGATTGTGGAATACTGTGCCCTGGGAACCTGACTGAGGCTTGGTTCTGGAACCCTGTGGACTGGGAATATGACTGAGGTTTTATTCTGGAACCCTGTAGCCTGGGAACATAATTACGGATTGATTCTGGAACCCTGTGGCCTGGGAACACGACTGAGGATTGATTCTGGAACCCTGTAGCCTGGGAACATGACATCGGTTGGATTCTGGAAACCTGTGGCATGGGAACATGAGTGAGGTTTGACTGTGGAACCCTCTGGCCTGGGATTATGACTGTGGTTTAATTCTCTAACCCTGTGGCCTGGCAACATGACAGATGTTTGATTGTGGAACCCTCAGGATAGGGAACGTGACTGAGGCTTGATGGTGGAAGCCTGTGGCCTTGCAACAGGATTGAGGTTTGATGGTGGAACCCTGTGGCCTGGCAAGATGACTTAGGTTTGATTGTGGAACACTCTGGCCTGGGAACATGACTGAGGCTTGATGGTGGAACCGTGGCCTGGCAACAGGACTGAGGTTTGATTGTGGAACCCTCTGGCCTGGGAATATGACTGAGGTTTAATTGTGGAACTCTGTGGCCTGGGAATATGAGTGAGGCTTGATTCTGGAACCCTGTGGCCTGGGAATATGCCTGGGGTTTTATTTTTGGAACTTGTGTCCAGGGAATATGACTGAGGTTTGATTCTGAAACCCTTTGTCCTGGGAACATGACTGAGGTTTGATTCTGGAACCATGAGGCCTGGGAATATGACTGAGGTTTGATTCTGAAAACCATTGGCCTGGGAACATGACTGATGTGAGATTGTGGAATCCTGTGGCCTGGGAACATGACTGAGGTTTGTTGGAAAAACCCTGTGGCCTGGGAACATGACTGAGGTTTGATGGTGGTAACCTGTGGCCTGGCAACATGACATTGGATTGATTCTGGAACCCTGTTTCCTGGGAATATGACTGAGGTTTGATGGTTGAACCCTGTAGCCTGGCAACATGACAGAGCTTTGATTGTGGAACCCTCAGGCCTGGGAACATGACTGAGGCTTGATGGTGGAACCGTGGCCTGGCAACAGGACTGAGGTTTGATGGTGGAACCCTCTGGCCTGGGAATATGACTGAGGTTTAATTGTGGAACCCTGTGGCCTGGGAACATGAGAACGGTTTGATTCTGGAACCCTGTGGCTTGGGAACATGTCTGAGGTTTGATGGTGGAAACCTGTGGCCTGGCAACATGACTGAGTTTTTTTTCTGGAACCCTGTTCCCTGGGAACATGACTGAGGTTTGATTCTGGACACCTTTGTCCTGGGAACATGACTGAGGTTTGATTGTGGAACCCTGTGGCCTGCGAACATGACTGAGGTTTGATTCTGGAACCATGTGTCCTCGGAATATGACTGAGGTTTGATTCTGGAAATCTGTGGCCTGGGAACTTGACTGAGGTTTGATGGCAGAAACCTGTGGACTGGCAACATGACTGAGGTTTGATTGTGGAACCCTGTGCACTGGGAACATGACTGAGGCCTGATACTGGAACCCTGTGGCCTGGGAACATGACATTGGTTTGATTCTGGAACCCTGTTTCCTGGGAACATGACTGAGGTTTGATGGTTGAACCCTGTGGCCTGGCAACATGACTGAGGTTTGATTGTGGAAACCTCAGGCTTGGGAACATGACTGAGGCTTGATGGTGGAACCCTGTGGCCTGGCAACATGACATTGGATTGATTCTGGAACCCTGTTTCCTGGGAATATGACTGAGGTTTGATGGTTGAACCCTGTGGCCTGGCAACATGACAGAGCTTTGATTGTGGAACCCTCAGGCCTGGGAACATGACTGAGGCTTGATGGTGGAACCGTGGCCTGGCAACAGGACTGAGGTTTGATGGTGGAACCCTCTGGCCTGGGAATATGACTGAGGTTTAATTGTGGAACCCTGTGGCCTGGGAACATGAGAACGGTTTGATTCTGGAACCCTGTGGCTTGGGAACATGTCTGAGGTTTGATGGTGGAAACCTGTGGCCTGGCAACATGACTGAGTTTTTTTTCTGGAACCCTGTTCCCTGGGAACATGACTGAGGTTTGATTCTGGACACCTTTGTCCTGGGAACATGACTGAGGTTTGATTGTGGAACCCTGTGGCCTGCGAACATGACTGAGGTTTGATTCTGGAACCATGTGTCCTCGGAATATGACTGAGGTTTGATTCTGGAAATCTGTGGCCTGGGAACTTGACTGAGGTTTGATGGCAGAAACCTGTGGACTGGCAACATGACTGAGGTTTGATTGTGGAACCCCGTGGCCTGGGAACATGACATTGGTTTGATTCTGGAACCCTGTTTCCTGGGAACATGACTGAGGTTTGATGGTTGAACCCTGTGGCCTGGCAACATGACTGAGGTTTGATTGTGGAAACCTCAGGCTTGGGAACATGACTGAGGCTTGATGGTGGAACCCTGTGGCCTGGCAACAGGACTCAGATTTGATGGTGGAACCCTGTGGCCTGGGAACATGACATCAGTTTGTATTCTGGTACCCTGTTGCCTGGGAACATGAAATCGGTTTGATTCTGGAAACCTGTGGCCTGGGAATATGACTGAGGTTTGATGGTGGTACCCTATGGCCTGGCAACATGACTGAGGTTTGATTCTGGATTCCTGTGGCCTGGGAACATGACTGAGGCGTGATTCTGGAAACCTGTGACCTGGGAACATGACATCTGTTTAGTTTGTGGAATACTGTGCCCTATGAACGTGACTGAGACTTGGTTCTGGAACCCTGTGGACTGGGAATATGACTGAGGTTTTATTCTGGAACCCTGTAGCCAGGGACCATAACTGAGTAGTGATTCTGGAAACCTGTGGCCTGGGAACATGACTGAGGTTTTATTCTGGAACCCTGTGGCCTGGGAATATGACTGAGGATTGATTCTGGAACCCTGTGGCCTGGGAACATGACATCAGTTGGATTCTTGAAACCTGTGGCATGGGAACATGAGTGAGGTTTGACTTTGGAACCCTCTGGCCTGGGAATATGACTGTGGTTTAATTCTGTAAACCTGTGGCCTGGCAACATGACAGAGGTTTGATTGTGGAACCCTCAGGATTGGGAACGTGACTGAGGATTGATGGTGGAAGCCTGTGGCCTGGCAACAGGACTGAGAGTTGATGGTGGAAGCCTGAGGCCTGGCAAGATGACTTAGGTTTGATTGTGGAACACTCAAGCCTGGGAACGTGACTGAGGCTTGATGGTGGAACCGTGGCCTGACAACAGGACTGATGTATGATTGTGGAACCCTCTGGCCTGGGAATATGAATGAGGCTTGATTCTGGAACCCTGTGGCCTGGGAACATAACTGAAGTTTGATTCTGGAACCCTGTGGCCTGGGAACATGACATCAGTGGATTGTGGAACCCTGTGGCCTGGGAACATGTCTGAGGTTTGATGGTGGAAACCTGTGGCCTGGCAACATGACTGAGGTTTGTTTCTGGAACCCTGTTCCCTGGGAACATGACTGAGGTTTGATTCTGGACACCTTCGTCCTGGGAACATGATTGAGGTTTGATTGTGGAACCCTGTGGCCTGTGAACATGACTGAGGTTTGATTCTGGAACCATGTGTCCTGGGAATATGACTGAGGTTTGATTCTGGAAATCTGTGGCCTGGGAACTTGACTGATGTGAGATTGTGGAATCCTGTGGCCTGGGAATATGACTGAGGTTTAATTGTGGAACCCTGTGAACTGGGAATATGACTGAGGTTTAATTGTGGAACCCTGTGGCCTGGGAATATGACTGAGGTTTAATTGTGGAACCCTGTGGCCTGGGAATATGAGTGAGGCTTGATTCTGGAACCCTGTGGCCTGGGAACATGCCTGGGGTTTTATTTTTGGAACCTGTGTCCAGGGAACATGACTGAGGTTTTATTCTGGAACCCTTTGTCCTGGGAACATGACTGAGGTTTGATGGTGGTACCCTGTGGCCTGGAAACATGACTGAGGCTTGATTCTGGAACCCTGTGGCCTGGGAACTTGAATGTGGTTTGATCGCAGAAACCTGTGGACTGGCAACATGACTGAGGCCTGATACTGGAACCCCGTGGCCTGGGAACATGACATTGGATTGATTCTGGAACCCTGTTTCCTGGGAATATGACTGAGGTTTGATGGTTGAACCCTGTGGCCTGGCAACATGACAGAGGTTTGATTGTGGAACCCTCAGGCCTGGGAACATGACTGAGGCTTGATGGTGGAAGCCTGTGGCCTTGCAACAGGATTGAGGTTTGATGGTGGAACCCTGTGGCCTGGCAAGATGACTTAGGTTTGATTGTGGAACACTCTGGCCTGGGAACATGACTGAGGCTTGATGGTGGAACCGTGGCCTGGCAACAGGACTGAGGTTTGATTGTGGAACCCTCTGGCCTGGGAATATGACTGAGGTTTAATTGTGGAACTCTGTGGCCTGGGAATATGCCTGGGGTTTTATTTTTGGAACTTGTATCCAGGGAATATGACTGAGGTTTGATTCTGAAACCCTTTGTCCTGGGAACATGACTGAGGTTTGATTCTGGAACCATGAGGCCTGGGAATATGACTGAGGTTTGATTCTGAAAACCATTGGCCTGGGAACATGACTGATGTGAGATTGTGGAATCCTGTGGCCTGGGAACATGACTGAGGTTTGTTGGAAAAACCCTGTGGCCTGGGAACATGACTGAGGTTTGATGGTGGTACCCTGTGGCCTGGCAACATGACATTGGATTGATTCTGGAACCCTGTTTCCTGGGAATATGACTGAGGTTTGATGGTTGAACTCTGTGGCCTGGCAACATGACTGAGGTTTGATTCTGGAACCATGTGGCACTGGTATATGACTGAGGTTTGATTCTGGAAACCATTGGCCTGGGAACATGACTGATGTGAGATTGTGGAATCCTGTGGCCTGGGAACATGACTGAGGTTTGATGGAAAAACCCTGTGGCCTGGGAACATGACTGAGGTTTGATGGTGGTACCCTGTGGCCTGGCAACATGACTGAGGCTTGATTCTGGAACCCTGTGGCCTGGGAACCTGACTCTGATTTGATAGCAGAAACCTGTGGACTGGCAACATGACTGAGGTTTGATGGTGGAACCCTGTGCACTGGGAACATGACTGAGGCCTGATACTGGAACCCCGTGGCCTGGGAACATGACATTGGATTGATTCTGGAACGCTGTTTCCTGGGAATATGACTGAGGTTTGATGGTTGAACCCTGTGGCCTGGGAATATGACTGAGGTTTAATTGTGGAACCCTGTGGCCTGGGAACATGAGAACGGTTTGATTCTGGAACCCTGTGGCTTGGGAACATGTCTGAGGTTTGATGGTGGAAACCTGTGGCCTGGCAACATGACTGAGGTTTGTTTCTGGAACCCTGTTCCCTGGGAACATGACTGAGGTTTGATTCTGGACACCTTTGTCCTGGGAACATGACTGAGGTTTGATTGTGGAACCCTGTGGCCTGCGAACATGACTGAGGTTTGATTCTGGAACCATGTGTCCTCGGAATATGACTGAGGTTTGATTCTGGAAATCTGTGGCCTGGGAACTTGACTGAGGTTTGATGGCAGAAACCTGTGGACTGGCAACATGACTGAGGTTTGATTGTGGAACCCTGTGCACTGGGAACATGACTGAGGCCTGATACTGGAACCCTGTGGCCTGGGAACATGACATTGGTTTGATTCTGGAACCCTGTTTCCTGGGAACATGACTGAGGTTTGATGGTTGAACCCTGTGGCCTGGCAACATGACTGAGGTTTGATTGTGGAACCCTCAGGCTTGGGAACATGACTGAGGCTTGATGGTGGAACCCTGTGGCCTGGCAACAGGACTCAGATTTGATGCTGGAACCCTGTGGCCTGGGAACATGACATCAGTTTCTATTCTGGTACCCTGTTGCCTGGGAACATGAAATCGGTTTGATTCTGGAAACCTGTGGCCTGGGAATATGACTGAGGTTTGATGGTGGTACTCTATGGCCTGGCAACATGACTGAGGTTTGATTCTGGATCCCTGTGGCCTGGGAACATGACTGAGGCGTGATTCTGGAAACCTGTGACCTGGGAACATGACATCTGTTTAGATTGTGGAATACTGTGCCCTGGGAACCTGACTGAGGCTTGGTTCTGGAACCCTGTGGACTGGGAATATGACTGAGGTTTTATTCTGGAACCCTGTAGCCTGGGAACATAATTACGGATTGATTCTGGAACCCTGTGGCCTGGGAACACGACTGAGGATTGATTCTGGAACCCTGTAGCCTGGGAACATGACATCGGTTGGATTCTGGAAACCTGTGGCATGGGAACATGAGTGAGGTTTGACTGTGGAACCCTCTGGCCTGGGATTATGACTGTGGTTTAATTCTCTAACCCTGTGGCCTGGCAACATGACAGATGTTTGATTGTGGAACCCTCAGGCTAGGGAACGTGACTGAGGCTTGTTGGTGGAAGCCTGTGGCCTTGCAACAGGATTGAGGTTTGATGGTGGAACCCTGTGGCCTGGCAAGATGACTTAGGTTTGATTGTGGAACACTCTGGCCTGGGAACATGACTGAGGCTTGATGGTGGAACCGTGGCCTGGCAACAGGACTGAGGTTTGATTGTGGAACCCTCTGGCCTGGGAATATGACTGAGGTTTAATTGTGGAACTCTGTGGCCTGGGAATATGAGTGAGGCTTGATTCTGGAACCCTGTGGCCTGGGAATATGCCTGGGGTTTTATTTTTGGAACTTGTGTCCAGGGAATATGACTGAGGTTTGATTCTGAAACCCTTTGTCCTGGGAACATGACTGAGGTTTGATTCTGGAACCATGAGGCCTGGGAATATGTCTGAGGTTTGATTCTGAAAACCATTGGCCTGGGAACATGACTGATGTGAGATTGTGGAATCCTGTGGCCTGGGAACATGACTGAGGTTTGTTGGAAAAACCCTGTGGCCTGGGAACATGACTGAGGTTTGATGGTGGTAACCTGTGGCCTGGCAACATGACATTGGATTGATTCTGGAACCCTGTTTCCTGGGAATATGACTGAGGTTTGATGGTTGAACCCTGTAGCCTGGCAACATGACAGAGCTTTGATTGTGGAACCCTCAGGCCTGGGAACATGACTGAGGCTTGATGGTGGAACCGTGGCCTGGCAACAGGACTGAGGTTTGATGGTGGAACCCTCTGGCCTGGGAATATGACTGAGGTTTAATTGTGGAACCCTGTGGCCTGGGAACATGAGAACGGTTTGATTCTGGAACCCTGTGGCTTGGGAACATGTCTGAGGTTTGATGGTGGAAACCTGTGGCCTGGCAACATGACTGAGTTTTTTTTCTGGAACCCTGTTCCCTGGGAACATGACTGAGGTTTGATTCTGGACACCTTTGTCCTGGGAACATGACTGAGGTTTGATTGTGGAACCCTGTGGCCTGCGAACATGACTGAGGTTTGATTCTGGAACCATGTGTCCTCGGAATATGACTGAGGTTTGATTCTGGAAATCTGTGGCCTGGGAACTTGACTGAGGTTTGATGGCAGAAACCTGTGGACTGGCAACATGACTGAGGTTTGATTGTGGAACCCCGTGGCCTGGGAACATGACATTGGTTTGATTCTGGAACCCTGTTTCCTGGGAACATGACTGAGGTTTGATGGTTGAACCCTGTGGCCTGGCAACATGACTGAGGTTTGATTGTGGAAACCTCAGGCTTGGGAACATGACTGAGGCTTGATGGTGGAACCCTGTGGCCTGGCAACAGGACTCAGATTTGATGGTGGAACCCTGTGGCCTGGGAACATGACATCAGTTTGTATTCTGGTACCCTGTTGCCTGGGAACATGAAATCGGTTTGATTCTGGAAACCTGTGGCCTGGGAATATGACTGAGGTTTGATGGTGGTACCCTATGGCCTGGCAACATGACTGAGGTTTGATTCTGGATTCCTGTGGCCTGGGAACATGACTGAGGCGTGATTCTGGAAACCTGTGACCTGGGAACATGACATCTGTTTAGTTTGTGGAATACTGTGCCCTATGAACCTGACTGAGACTTGGTTCTGGAACCCTGTGGACTGGGAATATGACTGAGGTTTTATTCTGGAACCCTGTAGCCAGGGACCATAACTGAGTAGTGATTCTGGAAACCTGTGGCCTGGGAACATGACTGAGGTTTTATTCTGGAACCCTGTGGCCTGGGAATATGACTGAGGATTGATTCTGGAACCCTGTGGCCTGGGAACATGACATCAGTTGGATTCTTGAAACCTGTGGCATGGGAACATGAGTGAGGTTTGACTTTGGAACCCTCTGGCCTGGGAATATGACTGTGGTTTAATTCTGTAAACCTGTGGCCTGGCAACATGACAGAGGTTTGATTGTGGAACCCTCAGGATTGGGAACGTGACTGAGGATTGATGGTGGAAGCCTGTGGCCTGGCAACAGGACTGAGAGTTGATGGTGGAAGCATGAGGCCTGGCAAGATGACTTAGGTTTGATTGTGGAACACTCAAGCCTGGGAACGTGACTGAGGCTTGATGGTGGAACCGTGGCCTGACAACAGGACTGATGTATGATTGTGGAACCCTCTGGCCTGGGAATATGAGTGAGGCTTGATTCTGGAACCCTGTGGCCTGGGAACATAACTGAAGTTTGATTCTGGAACCCTGTGGCCTGGGAACATGACATCAGTGGATTGTGGAACCCTGTGGCCTGGGAACATGTCTGAGGTTTGATGGTGGAAACCTGTGGCCTGGCAACATGACTGAGGTTTGTTTCTGGAACCCTGTTCCCTGGGAACATGACTGAGGTTTGATTCTGGACACCTTCGTCCTGGGAACATGATTGAGGTTTGATTGTGGAACCCTGTGGCCTGCGAACATGACTGAGGTTTGATTCTGGAACCATGTGTCCTGGGAATATGACTGAGGTTTGATTCTGGAAATCTGTGGCCTGGGAACTTGACTGATGTGAGATTGTGGAATCCTGTGGCCTGGGAATATGACTGAGGTTTAATTGTGGAACCCTGTGAACTGGGAATATGACTGAGGTTTAATTGTGGAACCCTGTGGCCTGGGAATATGACTGAGGTTTAATTGTGGAACCCTGTGGCCTGGGAATATGAGTGAGGCTTGATTCTGGAACCCTGTGGCCTGGGAACATGCCTGGGGTTTTATTTTTGGAACCTGTGTCCAGGGAACATGACTGAGGTTTTATTCTGGAACCCTTTGTCCTGGGAACATGACTGAGGTTTGATGGTGGTACCCTGTGGCCTGGAAACATGACTGAGGCTTGATTCTGGAACCCTGTGGCCTGGGAACTTGAATGTGGTTTGATCGCAGAAACCTGTGGACTGGCAACATGACTGAGGCCTGATACTGGAACCCCGTGGCCTGGGAACATGACATTGGATTGATTCTGGAACCCTGTTTCCTGGGAATATGACTGAGGTTTGATGGTTGAACCCTGTGGCCTGGCAACATGACAGAGGTTTGATTGTGGAACCCTCAGGCCTGGGAACATGACTGAGGCTTGATGGTGGAAGCCTGTGGCCTTGCAACAGGATTGAGGTTTGATGGTGGAACCCTGTGGCCTGGCAAGATGACTTAGGTTTGATTGTGGAACACTCTGGCCTGGGAACATGACTGAGGCTTGATGGTGGAACCGTGGCCTGGCAACAGGACTGAGGTTTGATTGTGGAACCCTCTGGCCTGGGAATATGACTGAGGTTTAATTGTGGAACTCTGTGGCCTGGGAATATGCCTGGGGTTTTATTTTTGGAACTTGTATCCAGGGAATATGACTGAGGTTTGATTCTGAAACCCTTTGTCCTGGGAACATGACTGAGGTTTGATTCTGGAACCATGAGGCCTGGGAATATGACTGAGGTTTGATTCTGAAAACCATTGGCCTGGGAACATGACTGATGTGAGATTGTGGAATCCTGTGGCCTGGGAACATGACTGAGGTTTGTTGGAAAAACCCTGTGGCCTGGGAACATGACTGAGGTTTGATGGTGGTACCCTGTGGCCTGGCAACATGACATTGGATTGATTCTGGAACCCTGTTTCCTGGGAATATGACTGAGGTTTGATGGTTGAACCCTGTGGCCTGGCAACATGACAGAGGTTTGATTGTGGATCCCTCAGGCCTGGGAACATGACTGAGGCTTGATGGTGGAAGCCTGTGGCCTTGCAACAGGATTGAGGTTTGATGGTGGAACCCTGTGGCCTGGCAAGATGACTTAGGTTTGATTGTGGAACACTCTGGCCTGGGAACATGACTGAGGCTTGATGGTGGAACCGTGGCCTGGCAACAGGACTGAGGTTTGATTGTGGAACCCTCTGGCCTGGGAATATGACTGAGGTTTAATTGTGGAACTCTGTGGCCTGGGAATATGCCTGGGGTTTTATTTTTGGTACTTGTGTCCAGGGAATATGACTGAGGTTTGATTCTGAAACCCTTTGTCCTGGGAACATGACTGAGGTTTGATTCTGGAACCATGAGGCCTGGGAATATGACTGAGGTTTGATTCTGAAAACCATTGGCCTGGGAACATGACTGATGTGAGATTGTGGAATCCTGTGGCCTGGGAACATGACTGAGGTTTGTTGGAAAAACCCTGTGGCCTGGGAACATGACTGAGGTTTGATGGTTGAACCCTGTGGCCTGGCAACATGAAAGAGCTTTGATTGTGGAACCCTCAGGCCTGGGAACATGACTGAGGCTTGATGGTGGAACCGTGGCCTGGCAACAGGACTGAGGTTTGATGGTGGAACCCTCTGGCCTGGGAATATGACTGAGGTTTAATTGTGGAACCCTGTGGCCTGGGAACATGAGAACGGTTTGATTCTGGAACCCTGTGGCTTGGGAACATGTCTGAGGTTTGATGGTGGAAACCTGTGGCCTGGCAACATGACTGAGTTTTGTTTCTGGAACCTGGTTCCCTGGGAACAT
Source organism: Balaenoptera physalus (assembly GCF_965194825.1). NCBI lineage: Eukaryota > Metazoa > Chordata > Mammalia > Artiodactyla > Balaenopteridae > Balaenoptera > Balaenoptera physalus. The sequence goes on along the minus strand of NW_028125446.1, from coordinate 191,212 downwards.
GACTGAGGTTTGATTCTGGACACCTTTGTCCTGGGAACATGACTGAGGTTTGATTGTGGAACCCTGTGGCCTGCGAACATGACTGAGGTTTGATTCTGGAACCATGTGTCCTCGGAATATGACTGAGGTTTGATTCTGGAAATCTGTGGCCTGGGAACTTGACTGAGGTTTTATTCTGGAACCCTGTGGCCTGGGAATATGACTGAGGATTGATTCTGGAACCCTGTGGCCTGGGAACATGACATCAGTTGGATTCTTGAAACCTGTGGCATGGGAACATGAGTGAGGTTTGACTTTGGAACCCTCTGGCCTGGGAATATGACTGTGGTTTAATTCTGTAAACCTGTGGCCTGGCAACATGACAGAGGTTTGATTGTGGAACCCTCAGGATTGGGAACGTGACTGAGGCTTGATGGTGGAAGCCTGTGGCCTGGCAACAGGACTGAGAGTGGATGGTGGAAGCCTGAGGCCTGGCAAGATGACTTAGGTTTGATTGTGGAACACTCAAGCCTGGGAACGTGACTGAGGCTTGATGGTGGAACCGTGGCCTGACAACAGGACTGATGTATGATTGTGGAACCCTCTGGCCTGGGAATATGAGTGAGGCTTGATTCTGGAACCCTGTGGCCTGGGAACATAACTGAAGTTTGATTCTGGAACCCTGTGGCCTGGGAACATGACATCAGTGGATTGTGGAACCCTGTGGCCTGGGAACATGTCTGAGGTTTGATGGTGGAAACCTGTGGCCTGACAACATGACTGAGGTTTGTTTCTGGAACCCTGTTCCCTGGGAACATGACTGAGGTTTGATTCTGGACACCTTCGTCCTGGGAACATGATTGAGGTTTGATTGTGGAACCCTGTGGCCTGTGAACATGACTGAGGTTTGATTCTGGAACCATGTGTCCTGGGAATATGACTGAGGTTTGATTCTGGAAATCTGTGGCCTGGGAACTTGACTGATGTGAGATTGTGGAATCCTGTGGCCTGGGAATATGACTGAGGTTTAATTGTGGAACCCTGTGAACTGGGAACATGACTGAGGTTTAATTGTGGAACCCTGTGGCCTGGGAATACGACTGAGGTTTAATTGTGGAACCCTGTGGCCTGGGAATTTGAGTGAGGCTTGATTCTGGAACCCTGTGGCCTGGGAACATGCCTGGGGTTTTATTTTTGGAACCTGTGTCCAGGGAACATGACTGAGGTTTTATTCTGGAACCCTTTGTCCTGGGAACATGACTGAGGATTGATGGTGGTACCCTGTGGCCTGGAAACATGACTGAGGCTTGATTCTGGAACCCTGTGGCCTGGGAACTTGAATGTGGTTTGATCGCAGAAACCTGTGGACTGGCAACATGACTGAGGTCTGATACTGGAACCCCGTGGCCTGGGAACATGACATTGGATTGATTCTGGAACCCTGTTTCCTGGGAATATGACTGAGGTTTGATGGTTGAACCCTGTGGCCTGGCAACATGACAGAGGTTTGATTGTGGAACCCTCAGGCCTGGGAACATGACTGAGGCTTGATGGTGGAACCGTGGCCTGGCAACAGGAGTGAGGTTTGATGGTGGAACCCTCTGGCCTGGGAATATGACTGAGGTTTAATTGTGGAACCCTGTGGCCTGGGAATATGAGGGAGTCTTGATTCTGGAACCCTGTGGCCTGGGAATATAACTGAGGTTTGATTCTGGAACCCTGTGACCTGGGAACATGACATCAGTGGATTGTGGAACCCTGTGGCTTGGGAACATGTCTGAGGTTTGATGGTGGAAACCTGTGGCCTGGCAACATGACTGAGGTTTGTTTCTGGAACCCTGTTCCCTGGGAACATGACTGAGGTTTGATTCTGGACACCTTTGTCCTGGGAACATGACTGAGGTTTGATTGTGGAACCCTGTGGCCTGCGAACATGACTGAGGTTTGATTCTGGAACCATGTGTCCTGGGAATATGACTGAGGTTTGATTCTGGAAATCTGTGGCCTGGGAACTTGACTGAGGTTTGATGGCAGAAACCTGTGGACTGGCAACATGACTGAGGTTTGATTGTGGAACCCTGTGCCCTGGAAATATGACTGAGGCCTGGTACTGGAAACCCATGGCCTGGGAACTTGACTTTGGTTTGATTCTGGAAACCTGTGTCCTGGGAACATGATTGAGGCTTGATGGAGGAACCCTGTGCACTGGGAACATGACTGAGGTTTGATGGTGGTACCCTGTGGCCTGGCAACATGACTGAGGCTTGATTCTGGAACCCTGTGGCCTGGGAACTTGAATGTGGTTTGATCGCAGAAACCTGTGGACTGGCAACATGACTGAGGTTTGATGGTGGAACCCTGTGCACTGGGAACATGAATGAGGCCTGATAATGGAACCCCGTGGCCTGGGAACATGACATTCGTTTGATTCTGGAACCCTGTTTCCTGGGAACATGACTGAGGTTTGATGGTTGAACCCTGTGGCCTGGCAACATGACTGAGGTTTGATTGTGGAACCCTCAGGCTTGGGAACATGACTGAGGCTTGATGGTGGAACCCTGTGGTCTGGCAACAGGACTGAGATTTAATGGTGGAACCCTGTGGCCTGGCAACATGACTGAGGTTTGATTGTGGAACCCTCAGGCTTGGGAACATGACTGAGGCTTGATGGTGGAACCCTGTGGCCTGGCAACAGGACGGAGATTTAATGGTGGAACCCTGTGGCCTGGGAACATGACTTCGGTTTGGATTCTGGTACCCTGTTGCTTGGGAACATGAAATCGGTTTGATTCTGGAAACCTGTGGCCTGGGAATATGACTGAGGTTTGATGGTGGTACCCTATGGCCTGGCAACATGACTGAGGTTTGATTCTGGATCCCTGTGGCCTGGGAACATGACTGAGGCGTGATTCTGGTAACCTGTTACCTGGGAACATGACATCGGTTTAGATTGTGGAATACTGTGCCCTGGGAACCTGACTGAGGCTTGGTTCTGGAACCCTGTGGACTGGGAATATGACTGAGGTTTTATTCTGGAACCCTGTAGCCTGGGAACATAATTGCGGATTGATTCTGGAACCCTGTGGCCTGGGAACACGACTGAGGATTGATTCTGGAACCCTGTGGCCTGGGAACATGACATCGGTTGGATTCTGGAAACCTGTGGCATGGGAACATGAGTGAGGTTTGACTGTGGAACCCTCTGGCCTGGGATTATGACTGTGGTTTAATTCTCTAACCCTGTGGCCTGGCAACATGACAGATGTTTGATTGTGGAACCCTCAGGCTAGGGAACGTGACTGAGGCTTGATGGTGGAAGCCTGTGGCCTTGCAACAGGATTGAGGTTTGATGGTGGAACCCTGTGGCCTGGCAAGATGACTTAGGTTTGATTGTGGAACACTCTGGCCTTGGAACATGACTGAGGCTTGATGGTGGAACCGTGGCCTGGCAACAGGACTGAGGTTTGATTGTGGAACCCTCTGGCCTGGGAATATGACTGAGGTTTAATTGTGGAACTCTGTGGCCTGGGAATATGAGTGAGGCTTGATTCTGGAACCCTGTGGCCTGGGAACATGCCTGGGGTTTTATTTTTGGAACTTGTGTCCAGGGAACATGACTGAGGTTTGATTCTGAAACCCTTTGTCCTGGGAACATGACTGAGGTTTGATTCTGGAACCATGAGGCCTGGGAATATGACTGAGGTTTGATTCTGAAAACCATTGGCCTGGGAACATGACTGATGTGAGATTGTGGAATCCTGTGGTCTGGGAACATGACTGAGGTTTGTTGGAAAAACCCTGTGGCCTGGGAACATGACTGAGGTTTGATGGTGGTACCCTGTGGCCTGGCAACATGACATTGGATTGATTCTGGAACCCTGTTTCCTGGGAATATGACTGAGGTTTGATGGTTGAAACCTGTGGCCTGGCAACATGACTGAGGTTTGATTCCGGAACCATGTGGCATTGGTATATGACTGAGGTTTGATTCTGGAAACCATAGGCCTGGGAACATGACTGATGTGAGATTGTGGAATCCTGTGTCCTGGGAACATGACTGAGGTTTGATGGAAAAACCCTGTGGCCTGGGAACATGACTGAGGTTTGATGGTGGTACCCTGTGGCCTGGCAACATGACTGAGGCTTGATTCTGGAACCCTGTGGCCTGGGAACTTGAATGTGGTTTGATCGCAGAAACCTGTGAACTGGCAACATGACTGAGGCCTGATACTGGAACCCCGTGGCCTGGGAACATGAAATTGGATTGATTCTGGAACCCTGTTTCCTGGGAATATGACTGAGGTTTGATGGTTGAACCATGTGGCCTGGCAACATGACAGAGGTTTGATTGTGGAACCCTCAGGCCTGGGAACATGACTGAGGCTTGATGGTGGAACCGTGGCCTGGCAACAGGACTGATGTATGATTGTGGAACCCTCTGGCCTGGGAATATGAGTGAGGCTTGATTCTGGAACTCTGTGGCCTGGGAACATAACTGAAGTTTGATTCTGGAACCCTGTGGCCTGGGAACATGACATCAGTGGATTGTGGAACCCTGTGGCCTGGGAATATGTCTGAGGTTTGATGGGGGAAACCTGTGGCCTGGCAACATGACTGAGGTTTGTTTCTGGAACCCTGTTCCCTGGGAACATGACTGAGGTTTGATTCTGGACACCTTCGTCCTGGGAACATGATTGAGGTTTGATTGTGGAACCCTGTGGCCTGCGAACATGACTGAGGTTTGATTCTGGAACCATGTGTCCTGGGAATATGACTGAGGTTTGATTCTGGAACCCTGTGGCCTGGGAACATGACTGAGGCTTGATTCTGGAACCCTGTGGCCTGGGAACTTGAATGTGGTTTGATCGCAGAAACCTGTGGACTGGCAACATGACTGAGGCCTGATACTGGAACCCCGTGGCCTGGGAACATGACATTGGATTGATTCTGGAACCCTGTTTCCTGGGAATATGACTGAGGTTTGATGGTTGAACCCTGTGGCCTGGCAACATGACAGAGGTTTGATTGTGGAACCCTCAGGCCTGGGAACATGACTGAGGCTTGATGGTGGAACCGTGGCCTGGCAACAGGACTGATGTATGATTGTGGAACCCTCTGGCCTGGGAATATGAGTGAGGCTTGATTCTGGAACCCTGTGGCCTGGGAACATAACTGAAGTTTGATTCTGGAACCCTGTGGCCTGGGAACATGACATCAGTGGATTGTGGAACCCTGTGGCCTGGGAATATGTCTGAGGTTTGATGGTGGAAACCTGTGGCCTGGCAACATGACTGAGGTTTGTTTCTGGAACCCTGTTCCCTGGGAACATGACTGAGGTTTGATTCTGGACACCTTCGTCCTGGGAACATGATTGAGGTTTAATTGTGGAACCCTGTGAACTGGGAATATGACTGAGGTTTAATTGTGGAACCCTGTGAACTGGGAATATGACTGAGGTTTAATTGTGGAACCCTGTGGCCTGGGAATATGACTGAGGTTTAATTGTGGAACCCTGTGGCCTGGGAATATGACTGAGGTTTAATTGTGGAACCCTGTGGCCTGGGAATATGAGTGAGGCTTGATTCTGGAACCCTGTGGCCTGGGAACATGCCTGGGGTTTTATTTTTGGAACCTGTGTCCAGGGAACATGACTGAGGTTTTATTCTGGAACCCTTTGACCTGGGAACATGACTGAGGTTTGATGGTGGTACCCTGTGTCCTGGAAACATGACTGAGGCTTGATTCTGGAACCCTGTGGCCTGGGAACTTGAATGTGGTTTGATCGCAGAAACCTGTGGACTGGCAACATGACTGAGGCCTGATACTGGAACCCCGTGGCCTGGGAACATGACATTGGATTGATTCTGGAACCCTGTTTCCTGGGAATATGACTGAGGTTTGATGGTTGAACCCTGTGGCCTGGCAACATGACAGAGGTTTGATTGTGGAACCCTCAGGCCTGGGAACATGACTGAGGCTTGATGGTGGAACCATGTGTCCTGGGAATATGACTGAGGTTTGATTCTGGAAATCTGTGGCCTGGGAAGTTGACTTATGTGAGATTGTGGAATCCTGTGGCCTGGGAATATGACTGAGGTTTAATTGTGGAACCCTGTGAACTGGGAATATGACTGAGGTTTAATTGTGGAACCCTGTGGCCTGGGAATATGACTGAGGTTTAATTGTGGAACCCTGTGGCCTGGGAATATGAGTGAGGCTTGATTCTGGAACCCTGTGGCCTGGGAACATGCCTGGGGTTTTATTTTTGGAACCTGTGTCCAGGGAACATGACTGAGGTTTTATTCTGGAACCCTTTGTCCTGGGAACATGACTGAGGTTTGATGGTGGTACCCTGTGGCCTGGAAACATGACTGAGGCTTGATTCTGGAACCCTGTGGCCTGGGAACTTGAATGTGGTTTGATCGCAGAAACCTGTGGACTGGCAACATGACTGAGGTTTGATGGTGGAACCCTGTGCACTGGGAACATGACTGAGGACTGATACTGGAACACCGTGGCCTGGGAACATGACATTGGATTGATTCTGGAACACTGTTTCCTGGGAATATGACTGAGGTTTGATGGTTGAACCCTGTGGCCTGGCAACATGACAGAGGTTTGATTGTGGAACCCTCAGGCCTGGGAACATGACTGAGGCTTGATGGTGGAACCGTGGCCTGGCAACAGGAGTGAGGTTTGATGGTGGAACCCTCTGGCCTGGGAATATGACTGAGGTTTAATTGTGGAACCCTGTGGCCTGGGAATATGAGGGAGTCTTGATTCTGGAACCCTGTGGCCTGGGAATATAACTGAGGTTTGATTCTGGAACCCTGTGACCTGGGAACATGACATCAGTGGATTGTGGAACCCTGTGGCTTGGGAACATGTCTGAGGTTTGATGGTGGAAACCTGTGGCCTGGCAACATGACTGAGGTTTGTTTCTGGAACCCTGTTCCCTGGGAACATGACTGAGGTTTGATTCTGGACACCTTTGTCCTGGGAACATGACTGAGGTTTGATTGTGGAACCCTGTGTCCTGCGAACATGACTGAGGTTTGATTCTGGAACCATGTGTCCTGGGAATATGACTGAGGTTTGATTCTGGAAATCTGTGGCCTGGGAACTTGACTGAGGTTTGATGGCAGAAACCTGTGGACTAGCAACATGACTGAGGTTTGATTGTGGAACCCTGTGCCCTGGAAATATGACTGAGGCCTGGTACTGGAAACCCATGGCCTGGGAACTTGATTTTGGTTTGATTCTGGAAACCTGTGTCCTGGGAACATGATTGAGGCTTGATGGAGGAACCCTGTGCACTGGGAACATGACTGAGGTTTGATGGTGGTACCCTGTGGCCTGGCAACATGACTGAGGCTTGATTCTGGAACCCTGTGGCCTGGGAACTTGAATGTGGTTTGATCGCAGAAACCTGTGGACTGGCAACATGACTGAGGTTTGATGGTGGAACCCTGTGCACTGGGAACATGACTGAGGCCTGATACTGGAACCCCGTGGCCTGGGAACATGACATTGGTTTGATTCTGGAACCCTGTTTCCTGGGAACATGACTGAGGTTTGATGGTTGAACCCTGTGGCCTGGCAACATGACTGAGGTTTGATTGTGGAACCCTCAGGCTTGGGAACATGACTGAGGCTTGATGGTGTAACCCTGTGGCCTGGCAACAGGACTGAGATTTAATGGTGGAACCCTGTGGCCTGGGAACATGACTTCGGTTTGGATTCTGGTACCCTGTTGCCTGGGAACATGAAATCGGTTTGATTCTGGAAACCTGTGGCCTGGGAATATGACTGAGGTTTGATGGTGGTACCCTATGGCCTGGCAACATGACTGAGGTTTGATTCTGGATCCCTGTGGCCTGGGAACATGACTGAGGCATGATTCTGGAAACCTGTGACCTGGGAACATGACATCTGTTTAGATTGTGGAATACTGTGCCCTGGGAACCTGACTGAGGCTTGGTTCTGGAACCCTGTGGACTGGGAATATGACTGAGGTTTTATTCTGGAACCCTGTAGCCTGGGAACATAATTGCGGATTGATTCTGGAACCCTGTGGCCTGGGAACACGACTGAGGATAGATTCTGGAACCCTGTGGCCGGGGAACATGACATCGGTTGGATTCTGGAAACCTGTGGCATGGGAATATGAGTGAGGTTTGACTGTGGAACCCTCTGGCCTGGGATTATGACTGTGGTTTAATTCTCTAACCCTGTGGCCTGGCAACATGACAGATGTTTGATTGTGGAACCCTCAGGCTAGGGAACGTGACTGAGGTTTGATGGTGGAACCCTGTGGCCTGGCAAGATGACTTAGGTTTGATTGTGGAACACTCTGGCCTGGGAACATGACTGAGGCTTGATGGTGGAACCGTGGCCTGGCAACAGGACTGAGGTTTGATTGTGGAACCCTCTGGCCTGGGAATATGACTGAGGTTTAATTGTGGAACTCTGTGGCCTGGGAATATGAGTGAGGCTTGATTCTGGAACCCTGTGGCCTGGGAACATGCCTGGGGTTTTATTTTTGGAACTTGTGTCCAGGGAACATGACTGAGGTTTGGTTCTGAAACCCTTTGTCCTGGGAACATGACTGAGGTTTGATTCTGGAACCATGAGGCCTGGGAATATGACTGAGGTTTGATTCTGAAAACCATTGGCCTGGGAACATGACTGATGTGAGATTGTGGAATCCTGTGGTCTGGGAACATGACTGAGGTTTGTTGGAAAAACCCTGTGGCCTGGGAACATGACTGAGGTTTGATGGAGGTACCCTGTGGCCTGGCAACATGACATTGGATTGATTCTGGAACCCTGTTTCCTGGGAATATGACTGAGGTTTGATGGTTGAACTCTGTGGCCTGGCAACATGACTGAGGTTTGATTCTGGAACCATGTGGCATTGGTATATGACTGAGGTTTGATTCTGGAAACCATTGGCCTGGGAACATGACTGATGTGAGATTGTGGAATCCTGTGGCCTGGGAACATGACTGAGGTTTGATGGAAAAACCCTGTGGCCTGGGAACATGACTGAGGTTTGATGGTGGTACCCTGTGGCCTGGCAACATGACTGAGGCTTGATTCTGGAACCCTGTGGCCTGGGAACTTGACTCTGATTTGATAGCAGAAACCTGTGGACTGGCAACATGACTGAGGTTTGATGGTGGAACCCTGTGCACTGGGAACATGACTGAGGTTTGATTCTGGAAATCTGTGGCCTGGGAACTTGACTGATGTGAGATTGTGGAATCCTGTGGCCTGGGAATATGACTGAGGTTTAATTGTGGAACCCTGTGAACTGGGAATATGACTGAGGTTTAATTGTGGAACCCTGTGGCCTGGGAATATGACTGAGGTTTAATTGTGGAACCCTGTGGCCTGGGAATATGAGTGAGGCTTGATTCTGGAACCCTGTGGCCTGGGAACATGCCTGGGGTTTTATTTTTGGAACCTGTGTCCAGGGAACATGACTGAGGTTTTATTCTGGAACCCTTTGTCCTGGGAACATGACTGAGGTTTGATGGTGGTACCCTGTGGCCTGGAAACATGACTGAGGCTTGATTCTGGAACCCTGTGGCCTGGGAACTTGAATGTGGTTTGATCGCAGAAACCTGTGGACTGGCAACATGACTGAGGTTTGATGGTGGAACCCTGTGCACTGGGAACATGACTGAGGACTGATACTGGAACACCGTGGCCTGGGAACATGACATTGGATTGATTCTGGAACCCTGTTTCCTGGGAATATGACTGAGGTTTGATGGTTGAACCCTGTGGCCTGGCAACATGACAGAGGTTTGATTGTGGAACCCTCAGGCCTGGGAACATGACTGAGGCTTGATGGTGGAACCGTGGCCTGGCAACAGGAGTGAGGTTTGATGGTGGAACCCTCTGGCCTGGGAATATGACTGAGGTTTAATTGTGGAACCCTGTGGCCTGGGACTATGAGGGAGTCTTGATTCTGGAACCCTGTGGCCTGGGAATATAACTGAGGTTTGATTCTGGAACCCTGTGACCTGGGAACATGACATCAGTGGATTGTGGAACCCTGTGGCTTGGGAACATGTCTGAGGTTTGATGGTGGAAACCTGTGGCCTGGCAACATGACTGAGGTTTGTTTCTGGAACCCTGTTCCCTGGGAACATGACTGAGGTTTGATTCTGGACACCTTCGTCCTGGGAACATGATTGAGGTTTAATTGTGGAACCCTGTGAACTGGGAATATGACTGAGGTTTAATTGTGGAACCCTGTGAACTGGGAATATGACTGAGGTTTAATTGTGGAACCCTGTGGCCTGGGAATATGACTGAGGTTTAATTGTGGAACCCTGTGGCCTGGGAATATGACTGAGGTTTAATTGTGGAACCCTGTGGCCTGGGAATATGAGTGAGGCTTGATTCTGGAACCCTGTGGCCTGGGAACATGCCTGGGGTTTTATTTTTGGAACCTGTGTCCAGGGAACATGACTGAGGTTTTATTCTGGAACCCTTTGTCCTGGGAACATGACTGAGGTTTGATGGTGGTACCCTGTGTCCTGGAAACATGACTGAGGCTTGATTCTGGAACCCTGTGGCCTGGGAACTTGAATGTGGTTTGATCGCAGAAACCTGTGGACTGGCAACATGACTGAGGCCTGATACTGGAACCCCGTGGCCTGGGAACATGACATTGGATTGATTCTGGAACCCTGTTTCCTGGGAATATGACTGAGGTTTGATGGTTGAACCCTGTGGCCTGGCAACATGACAGAGGTTTGATTGTGGAACCCTCAGGCCTGGGAACATGACTGAGGCTTGATGGTGGAACCATGTGTCCTGGGAATATGACTGAGGTTTGATTCTGGAAATCTGTGGCCTGGGAAGTTGACTTATGTGAGATTGTGGAATCCTGTGGCCTGGGAATATGACTGAGGTTTAATTGTGGAACCCTGTGAACTGGGAATATGACTGAGGTTTAATTGTGGAACCCTGTGGCCTGGGAATATGACTGAGGTTTAATTGTGGAACCCTGTGGCCTGGGAATATGAGTGAGGCTTGATTCTGGAACCCTGTGGCCTGGGAACATGCCTGGGGTTTTATTTTTGGAACCTGTGTCCAGGGAACATGACTGAGGTTTTATTCTGGAACCCTTTGTCCTGGGAACATGACTGAGGTTTGATGGTGGTACCCTGTGGCCTGGAAACATGACTGAGGCTTGATTCTGGAACCCTGTGGCCTGGGAACTTGAATGTGGTTTGATCGCAGAAACCTGTGGACTGGCAACATGACTGAGGTTTGATGGTGGAACCCTGTGCACTGGGAACATGACTGAGGACTGATACTGGAACACCGTGGCCTGGGAACATGACATTGGATTGATTCTGGAACACTGTTTCCTGGGAATATGACTGAGGTTTGATGGTTGAACCCTGTGGCCTGGCAACATGACAGAGGTTTGATTGTGGAACCCTCAGGCCTGGGAACATGACTGAGGCTTGATGGTGGAACCGTGGCCTGGCAACAGGAGTGAGGTTTGATGGTGGAACCCTCTGGCCTGGGAATATGACTGAGGTTTAATTGTGGAACCCTGTGGCCTGGGAATATGAGGGAGTCTTGATTCTGGAACCCTGTGGCCTGGGAATATAACTGAGGTTTGATTCTGGAACCCTGTGACCTGGGAACATGACATCAGTGGATTGTGGAACCCTGTGGCTTGGGAACATGTCTGAGGTTTGATGGTGGAAACCTGTGGCCTGGCAACATGACTGAGGTTTGTTTCTGGAACCCTGTTCCCTGGGAACATGACTGAGGTTTGATTCTGGACACCTTTGTCCTGGGAACATGACTGAGGTTTGATTGTGGAACCCTGTGTCCTGCGAACATGACTGAGGTTTTAATTCTGGAAACATGTGTCCTGGGAATATGACTGAGGTTTGATTCTGGAAATCTGTGGCCTGGGAACTTGACTGAGGTTTGATGGCAGAAACCTGTGGACTAGCAACATGACTGAGGTTTGATTGTGGAACCCTGTGCCCTGGAAATATGACTGAGGCCTGGTACTGGAAACCCATGGCCTGGGAACTTGATTTTGGTTTGATTCTGGAAACCTGTGTCCTGGGAACATGATTGAGGCTTGATGGAGGAACCCTGTGCACTGGGAACATGACTGAGGTTTGATGGTGGTACCCTGTGGCCTGGCAACATGACTGAGGCTTGATTCTGGAACCCTGTGGCCTGGGAACTTGAATGTGGTTTGATCGCAGAAACCTGTGGACTGGCAACATGACTGAGGTTTGATGGTGGAACCCTGTGCACTGGGAACATGACTGAGGCCTGATACTGGAACCCCGTGGCCTGGGAACATGACATTGGTTTGATTCTGGAACCCTGTTTCCTGGGAACATGACTGAGGTTTGATGGTTGAACCCTGTGGCCTGGCAACATGACTGAGGTTTGATTGTGGAACCCTCAGGCTTGGGAACATGACTGAGGCTTGATGGTGTAACCCTGTGGCCTGGCAACAGGACTGAGATTTAATGGTGGAACCCTGTGGCCTGGGAACATGACTTCGGTTTGGATTCTGGTACCCTGTTGCCTGGGAACATGAAATCGGTTTGATTCTGGAAACCTGTGGCCTGGGAATATGACTGAGGTTTGATGTTGGTACCCTATGGCCTGGCAACATGACTGAGGTTTGATTCTGGATCCCTGTGGCCTGGGAACATGACTGAGGCATGATTCTGGAAACCTGTGACCTGGGAACATGACATCTGTTTAGATTGTGGAATACTGTGCCCTGGGAACCTGACTGAGGCTTGGTTCTGGAACCCTGTGGACTGGGAATATGACTGAGGTTTTATTCTGGAACCCTGTAGCCTGGGAACATAATTGCGGATTGATTCTGGAACCCTGTGGCCTGGGAACACGACTGAGGATAGATTCTGGAACCCTGTGGCCGGGGAACATGACATCGGTTGGATTCTGGAAACCTGTGGCATGGGAATATGAGTGAGGTTTGACTGTGGAACCCTCTGGCCTGGGATTATGACTGTGGTTTAATTCTCTAACCCTGTGGCCTGGCAACATGACAGATGTTTGATTGTGGAACCCTCAGGCTAGGGAACGTGACTGAGGCTTGATGGTGGAAGCCTGTGGCCTTGCAACAGGATTGAGGTTTGATGGTGGAACCCTGTGGCCTGGCAAGATGACTTAGGTTTGATTGTGGAACACTCTGGCCTGGGAACATGACTGAGGCTTGATGGTGGAACCGTGGCCTGGCAACAGGACTGAGGTTTGATTGTGGAACCCTCTGGCCTGGGAATATGACTGAGGTTTAATTGTGGAACTCTGTGGCCTGGGAATATGAGTGAGGCTTGATTCTGGAACCCTGTGGCCTGGGAACATGCCTGGGGTTTTATTTTTGGAACTTGTGTCCAGGGAACATGACTGAGGTTTGGTTCTGAAACCCTTTGTCCTGGGAACATGACTGAGGTTTGATTCTGGAACCATGAGGCCTGGGAATATGACTGAGGTTTGATTCTGAAAACCATTGGCCTGGGAACATGACTGATGTGAGATTGTGGAATCCTGTGGTCTGGGAACATGACTGAGGTTTGTTGGAAAAACCCTGTGGCCTGGGAACATGACTGAGGTTTGATGGAGGTACCCTGTGGCCTGGCAACATGACATTGGATTGATTCTGGAACCCTGTTTCCTGGGAATATGACTGAGGTTTGATGGTTGAACTCTGTGGCCTGGCAACATGACTGAGGTTTGATTCTGGAACCATGTGGCATTGGTATATGACTGAGGTTTGATTCTGGAAACCATTGGCCTGGGAACATGACTGATGTGAGATTGTGGAATCCTGTGGCCTGGGAACATGACTGAGGTTTGATGGAAAAACCCTGTGGCCTGGGAACATGACTGAGGTTTGATGGTGGTACCCTGTGGCCTGGCAACATGACTGAGGCTTGATTCTGGAACCCTGTGGCCTGGGAACTTGACTCTGATTTGATAGCAGAAACCTGTGGACTGGCAACATGACTGAGGTTTGATGGTGGAACCCTGTGCACTGGGAACATGACTGAGGTTTGATTCTGGAAATCTGTGGCCTGGGAACTTGACTGATGTGAGATTGTGGAATCCTGTGGCCTGGGAATATGACTGAGGTTTAATTGTGGAACCCTGTGAACTGGGAATATGACTGAGGTTTAATTGTGGAACCCTGTGGCCTGGGAATATGACTGAGGTTTAATTGTGGAACCCTGTGGCCTGGGAATATGAGTGAGGCTTGATTCTGGAACCCTGTGGCCTGGGAACATGCCTGGGGTTTTATTTTTGGAACCTGTGTCCAGGGAACATGACTGAGGTTTTATTCTGGAACCCTTTGTCCTGGGAACATGACTGAGGTTTGATGGTGGTACCCTGTGGCCTGGAAACATGACTGAGGCTTGATTCTGGAACCCTGTGGCCTGGGAACTTGAATGTGGTTTGATCGCAGAAACCTGTGGACTGGCAACATGACTGAGGTTTGATGGTGGAACCCTGTGCACTGGGAACATGACTGAGGACTGATACTGGAACACCGTGGCCTGGGAACATGACATTGGATTGATTCTGGAACCCTGTTTCCTGGGAATATGACTGAGGTTTGATGGTTGAACCCTGTGGCCTGGCAACATGACAGAGGTTTGATTGTGGAACCCTCAGGCCTGGGAACATGACTGAGGCTTGATGGTGGAACCGTGGCCTGGCAACAGGAGTGAGGTTTGATGGTGGAACCCTCTGGCCTGGGAATATGACTGAGGTTTAATTGTGGAACCCTGTGGCCTGGGAATATGAGGGAGTCTTGATTCTGGAACCCTGTGGCCTGGGAATATAACTGAGGTTTGATTCTGGAACCCTGTGACCTGGGAACATGACATCAGTGGATTGTGGAACCCTGTGGCTTGGGAACATGTCTGAGGTTTGATGGTGGAAACCTGTGGCCTGGCAACATGACTGAGGTTTGTTTCTGGAACCCTGTTCCCTGGGAACATGACTGAGGTTTGATTCTGGACACCTTTGTCCTGGGAACATGACTGAGGTTTGATTGTGGAACCCTGTGTCCTGCGAACATGACTGAGGTTTGATTCTGGAACCATGTGTCCTGGGAATATGACTGAGGTTTGATTCTGGAAATCTGTGGCCTGGGAACTTGACTGAGGTTTGATGGCAGAAACCTGTGGACTAGCAACATGACTGAGGTTTGATTGTGGAACCCTGTGCCCTGGAAATATGACTGAGGCCTGGTACTGGAAACCCATGGCCTGGGAACTTGATTTTGGTTTGATTCTGGAAACCTGTGTCCTGGGAACATGATTGAGGCTTGATGGAGGAACCCTGTGCACTGGGAACATGACTGAGGTTTGATGGTGGTACCCTGTGGCCTGGCAACATGACTGAGGCTTGATTCTGGAACCCTGTGGCCTGGGAACTTGAATGTGGTTTGATCGCAGAAACCTGTGGACTGGCAACATGACTGAGGTTTGATGGTGGAACCCTGTGCACTGGGAACATGACTGAGGCCTGATACTGGAACCCCGTGGCCTGGGAACATGACATTGGTTTGATTCTGGAACCCTGTTTCCTGGGAACATGACTGAGGTTTGATGGTTGAACCCTGTGGCCTGGCAACATGACTGAGGTTTGATTGTGGAACCCTCAGGCTTGGGAACATGACTGAGGCTTGATGGTGTAACCCTGTGGCCTGGCAACAGGACTGAGATTTAATGGTGGAACCCTGTGGCCTGGGAACATGACATCAGTTTCTATTCTGGTACCCTGTTGCCTGGGAACATGAAATCGGTTTGATTCTGGAAACCTGTGGCCTGGGAATATGACTGAGGTTTGATGGTGGTACCCTATGGCCTGGCAACATGACTGAGGTTTGATTCTGGATCCCTGTGGCCTGGGAACATGACTGAGGCGTGATTCTGGAAACCTGTGACCTGGGAACATGACATCTGTTTAGATTGTGGAATACTGTGCCCTGGGAACCTGACTGAGGCTTGGTTCTGGAACCCTGTGGACTGGGAATATGACTGAGGTTTTATTCTGGAACCCTGTAGCCTGGGAACATAATTGCGGATTGATTCTGGAACCCTGTGGCCTGGGAACACGACTGAGGGTAGATTCTGGAACCCTGTGGCCGGGGAACATGACATCGGTTGGATTCTGGAAACCTGTGGCATGGGAACATGAGTGAGGTTTGACTGTGGAACCCTCTGGCCTGGGATTATGACTGTGGTTTAATTCTCTAACCCTGTGGCCTGGCAACATGACAGATGTTTGATTGTGGAACCCTCAGGCTAGGGAACGTGACTGAGGCTTGATGGTGGAAGCCTGTGGCCTTGCAACAGGATTGAGGTTTGATGGTGGAACCCTGTGGCCTGGCAAGATGACTTAGGTTTGATTGTGGAACACTCTGGCCTGGGAACATGACTGAGGCTTGATGGTGGAACCGTGGCCTGGCAACAGGACTGAGGTTTGATTGTGGAACCCTCTGGCCTGGGAATATGACTGAGGTTTAATTGTGGAACTCTGTGGCCTGGGAATATGAGTGAGGCTTGATTCTGGAACCCTGTGGCCTGGGAACATCCCTGGGGTTTTATTTTTGGAACTTGTGTCCAGGGAACATGACTGAGGTTTGGTTCTGAAACCCTTTGTCCTGGGAACATGACTGAGGTTTGATTCTGGAACCATGAGGCCTGGGAATATGACTGAGGTTTGATTCTGAAAACCATTGGCCTGGGAACATGACTGATGTGAGATTGTGGAATCCTGTGGTCTGGGAACATGACTGAGGTTTGTTGGAAAAACCCTGTGGCCTGGGAACATGACTGAGGTTTGATGGAGGTACCCTGTGGCCTGGCAACATGACATTGGATTGATTCTGGAACCCTGTTTCCTGGGAATATGACTGAGGTTTGATGGTTGAACTCTGTGGCCTGGCAACATGACTGAGGTTTGATTCTGGAACCATGTGGCATTGGTATATGACTGAGGTTTGATTCTGGAAACCATTGGCCTGGGAACATGACTGATGTGAGATTGTGGAATCCTGTGGCCTGGGAACATGACTGAGGTTTGATGGAAAAACCCTGTGGCCTGGGAACATGACTGAGGTTTGATGGTGGTACCCTGTGGCCTGGCAACATGACTGAGGCTTGATTCTGGAACCCTGTGGCCTGGGAACTTGACTCTGATTTGATAGCAGAAACCTGTGGACTGGCAACATGACTGAGGTTTGATGGTGGAACCCTGTGCACTGGGAACATGACTGAGGCCTGATACTGGAACCCCGTGGCCTGGGAACATGACATTGGATTGATTCTGGAACCCTGTTTCCTGGGAATATGACTGAGGTTTGATGGTTGAACCCTGTGGCCTGGGAATATGACTGAGGTTTAATTGTGGAACTCTGTGGCCTGGGAACATGAGAACGGTTTGATTCTGGAACCCTGTGGCTTGGGAACATGTCTGAGGTTTGATGGTGGAAACCTGTGGCCTGGCAACATGACTGAGGTTTGTTTCTGGAACCCTGTTCCCTGGGAACATGACTGAGGTTTGATTCTGGACACCTTTGTCCTGGGAACATGACTGAGGTTTGATTGTGGAACCCTGTGGCCTGCGAACATGACTGAGGTTTGATTCTGGAACCATGTGTCCTGGGAATATGACTGAGGTTTGATTCTGGAAATCTGTGGCCTGGGAACTTGACTGAGGTTTGATGGCAGAAACCTGTGGACTGGCAACATGACTGAGGTTTGATTGTGGAACCCTGTGCACTGGGAACATGACTGAGGCCTGATACTGGAACCCTGTGGCCTGGGAACATGACATTGGTTTGATTCTGGAACCCTGTTTCCTGGGAACATGACTGAGGTTTGATGGTTGAACCCTGTGGCCT
The DNA here is from genome assembly GCF_965194825.1 of Balaenoptera physalus. Lineage (NCBI taxonomy): Eukaryota > Metazoa > Chordata > Mammalia > Artiodactyla > Balaenopteridae > Balaenoptera > Balaenoptera physalus. Next base: position 173,283 of record NW_028125446.1, on the reverse strand, counting down.
GGCAACATGACTGAGGTTTGATTGTGGAACCCTCAGGCTTGGAAACATGACTGAGGCTTGATGGTGGAACCCTGTGGCCTGGCAACAGGACTCAGATTTGATGGTGGAACCCTGTGGCCTGGGAACATGACATCAGTTTCTATTCTGGTACCCTGTTGCCTGGGAACATGAAATCGGTTTGATTCTGGAAACCTGTGGCCTGGGAATATGACTGAGGTTTGATGGTGGTACCCTATGGCCTGGCAACATGACTGAGGTTTGATTCTGGATCCCTGTGGCCTGGGAACGTGACTGAGGCGTGATTCTGGAAACCTGTGACCTGGGAACATGACATCTGTTTAGATTGTGGAATACTGTGCCCTGGGAACCTGACTGAGGCTTGGTTCTGGAACCCTGTGGACTGGGAATATGACTGAGGTTTTATTCTGGAACCCTGTAGCCTGGGAACATAATTGCGGATTGATTCTGGAACCCTGTGGCCTGGGAACACGACTGAGGATTGATTCTGGAACCCTGTAGCCTGGGAACATGACATCGGTTGGATTCTGGAAACCTGTGGCATGGGAACATGAGTGAGGTTTGACTGTGGAACCCTCTGGCCTGGGATTATGACTGTGGTTTAATTCTCTAACCCTGTGGCCTGGCAACATGACAGATGTTTGATTGTGGAACCCTCAGGCTAGGGAACGTGACTGAGGCTTGATGGTGGAAGCCTGTGGCCTTGCAACAGGATTGAGGTTTGATGGTGGAACCCTGTGGCCTGGCAAGATGACTTAGGTTTGATTGTGGAACACTCTGGCCTGGGAACATGACTGAGGCTTGATGGTGGAACCGTGGCCTGGCAACAGGACTGAGGTTTGATTGTGGAACCCTCTGGCCTGGGAATATGACTGAGGTTTAATTGTGGAACTCTGTGGCCTGGAAATATGAGTGAGGCTTGATTCTGGAACCCTGTGGCCTGGGAATATGCCTGGGGTTTTATTTTTGGAACTTGTGTCCAGGGAATATGACTGAGGTTTGATTCTGAAACCCTTTGTCCTGGGAACATGACTGAGGTTTGATTCTGGAACCATGAGGCCTGGGAATATGACTGAGGTTTGATTCTGAAAACCATTGGCCTGGGAACATGACTGATGTGAGATTGTGGAATCCTGTGGCCTGGGAACATGACTGAGGTTTGATGGCAGAAACCTGTGGACTGGCAACATGACTGAGGTTTGATTGTGGAACCCTGTGCACTGGGAACATGACTGAGGCCTTATACTGGAACCCTGTGGCCTGGGAACATGACATTGGTTTGATTCTGGAACCCTGTTTCCTGGGAACATGACTGAGGTTTGATGGTTGAACCCTGTGGCCTGGCAACATGACTGAGGTTTGATTGTGGAAACCTCAGGCTTGGGAACATGACTGAGGCTTGATGGTGGAACCCTGTGGCCTGGCAACATGACATTGGATTGATTCTGGAACCCTGTTTCCTGGGAATATGACTGAGGTTTGATGGTTGAACCCTGTGGCCTGGCAACATGACAGAGCTTTGATTGTGGAACCCTCAGGCCTGGGAACATGACTGAGGCTTGATGGTGGAACCGTGGCCTGGCAACAGGACTGAGGTTTGATGGTGGAACCCTCTGGCCTGGGAATATGACTGAGGTTTAATTGTGGAACCCTGTGGCCTGGGAACATGAGAACGGTTTGATTCTGGAACCCTGTGGCTTGGGAACATGTCTGAGGTTTGATGGTGGAAACCTGTGGCCTGGCAACATGACTGAGTTTTTTTTCTGGAACCCTGTTCCCTGGGAACATGACTGAGGTTTGATTCTGGACACCTTTGTCCTGGGAACATGACTGAGGTTTGATTGTGGAACCCTGTGGCCTGCGAACATGACTGAGGTTTGATTCTGGAACCATGTGTCCTCGGAATATGACTGAGGTTTGATTCTGGAAATCTGTGGCCTGGGAACTTGACTGAGGTTTGATGGCAGAAACCTGTGGACTGGCAACATGACTGAGGTTTGATTGTGGAACCCTGTGCACTGGGAACATGACTGAGGCCTGATACTGGAACCCTGTGGCCTGGGAACATGACATTGGTTTGATTCTGGAACCCTGTTTCCTGGGAACATGACTGAGGTTTGATGGTTGAACCCTGTGGCCTGGCAACATGACTGAGGTTTGATTGTGGAACCCTCAGGCTTGGGAACATGACTGAGGCTTGATGGTGGAACCCTGTGGCCTGGCAACAGGACTGAGATTTGATGGTGGAACCCTGTGGCCTGGGAACATGACATCAGTTTCTATTCTGGTACCCTGTTGCCTGGGAACATGAAATCGGTTTGATTCTGGAAACCTGTGGCCTGGGAATATGACTGAGGTTTGATGGTGGTACCCTATGGCCTGGCAACATGACTGAGGTTTGATTCTGGATCCCTGTGGCCTGGGAACATGACTGAGGCGTGATTCTGGAAACCTGTGACCTGGGAACATGACATCTGTTTAGATTGTGGAATACTGTGCCCTGGGAACCTGACTGAGGCTTGGTTCTGGAACCCTGTGGACTGGGAATATGACTGAGGTTTTATTCTGGAACCCTGTAGCCTGGGAACATAATTGCGGATTGATTCTGGAACCCTGTGGCCTGGGAACACGACTGAGGATTGATTCTGGAACCCTGTAGCCTGGGAACATGACATCGGTTGGATTCTGGAAACCTGTGGCATGGGAACATGAGTGAGGTTTGACTGTGGAACCCTCTGGCCTGGGATTATGACTGTGGTTTAATTCTCTAACCCTGTGGCCTGGCAACATGACAGATGTTTGATTGTGGAACCCTCAGGCTAGGGAACGTGACTGAGGCTTGATGGTGGAAGCCTGTGGCCTTGCAACAGGATTGAGGTTTGATGGTGGAACCCTGTGGCCTGGCAAGATGACTTAGGTTTGATTGTGGAACACTCTGGCCTGGGAACATGACTGAGGCTTGATGGTGGAACCGTGGCCTGGCAACAGGACTGAGGTTTGATTGTGGAACCCTCTGGCCTGGGAATATGACTGAGGTTTAATTGTGGAACTCTGTGGCCTGGAAATATGAGTGAGGCTTGATTCTGGAACCCTGTGGCCTGGGAATATGCCTGGGGTTTTATTTTTGGAACTTGTGTCCAGGGAATATGACTGAGGTTTGATTCTGAAACCCTTTGTCCTGGGAACATGACTGAGGTTTGATTCTGGAACCATGAGGCCTGGGAATATGACTGAGGTTTGATTCTGAAAACCATTGGCCTGGGAACATGACTGATGTGAGATTGTGGAATCCTGTGGCCTGGGAACATGACTGAGGTTTGATGGCAGAAACCTGTGGACTGGCAACATGACTGAGGTTTGATTGTGGAACCCTGTGCACTGGGAACATGACTGAGGCCTTATACTGGAACCCTGTGGCCTGGGAACATGACATTGGTTTGATTCTGGAACCCTGTTTCCTGGGAACATGACTGAGGTTTGATGGTTGAACCCTGTGGCCTGGCAACATGACTGAGGTTTGATTGTGGAAACCTCAGGCTTGGGAACATGACTGAGGCTTGATGGTGGAACCGTGGCCTGGCAACAGGACTGAGGTTTGATGGTGGAACCCTCTGGCCTGGGAATATGACTGAGGTTTGATTGTGGAACCCTGTGGCCTGGGAACATGAGAACGGTTTGATTCTGGAACCCTGTGGCTTGGGAACATGTCTGAGGTTTGATGGTGGAAACCTGTGGCCTGGCAACATGACTGAGTTTTTTTTCTGGAACCCTGTTCCCTGGGAACATGACTGAGGTTTGATTCTGGACACCTTTGTCCTGGGAACATGACTGAGGTTTGATTGTGGAACCCTGTGGCCTGCGAACATGACTGAGGTTTGATTCTGGAACCATGTGTCCTCGGAATATGACTGAGGTTTGATTCTGGAAATCTGTGGCCTGGGAACTTGACTGAGGTTTGATGGCAGAAACCTGTGGACTGGCAACATGACTGAGGTTTGATTGTGGAACCCTGTGCACTGGGAACATGACTGAGGCCTGATACTGGAACCCTGTGGCCTGGGAACATGACATTGGTTTGATTCTGGAACCCTGTTTCCTGGGAACATGACTGAGGTTTGATGGTTGAACCCTGTGGCCTGGCAACATGACTGAGGTTTGATTGTGGAAACCTCAGGCTTGGGAACATGACTGAGGCTTGATGGTGGAACCCTGTGGCCTGGCAACAGGACTCAGATATGATGGTGGAACCCTGTGGCCTGGGAACATGACATCAGTTTGTATTCTGGTACCCTGTTGCCTGGGAACATGAAATCGGTTTGATTCTGGAAACCTGTGGCCTAGGAATATGACTGAGGTTTGATGGTGGTACCCTATGGCCTGGCAACATGACTGAGGTTTGATTCTGGATTCCTGTGGCCTGGGAACATGACTGAGGCGTGATTCTGGAAACCTGTGACCTGGGAACATGACATCTGTTTAGATTGTGGAATACTGTGCCCTATGAACCTGACTGAGACTTGGTTCTGGAACCCTGTGGACTGGGAATATGACTGAGGTTTTATTCTGGAACCCTGTAGCCAGGGACCATAACTGAGTAGTGATTCTGGAACCCTGTGGCCTGGGAACATGACTGAGGTTTTATTCTGGAACCCTGTGGCCTGGGAATATGAGTGAGGCTTGATTCTGGAACCCTGTGGCCTGGGAACATGCCTGGGGTTTTATTTTTGGAACCTGTGTCCAGGGAACATGACTGAGGTTTTATTCTGGAACCCTTTGTCCTGGGAACATGACTGAGGTTTGATGGTGGTACCCTGTGGCCTGGCAACATGACTGAGGTTTGATTGTGGAACCCTCAGGCTTGGGAACATGACTGAGGCTTGATGGTGGAACCCTGTGGCCTGGCAACAGGACTCAGATTTGATGGTGGAACCCTGTGGCCTGGGAACATGACATCAGTTTCTATTCTGGTACCCTGTTGCCTGGGAACATGAAATCGGTTTGATTCTGGAAACCTGTGGCCTGGGAATATGACTGAGGTTTGATGGTGGTACCCTATGGCCTGGCAAGATTACTGAGGTTTGATTCTGGATCCCTGTGGCCTGGGAACATGACTGAGGCGTGATTCTGGAAACCTGTGACCTGGGAACATGACATCTGTTTAGATTGTGGAATACTGTGCCCTGGGAACCTGACTGAGGCTTGGTTCTGGAACCCTGTGGACTGGGAATATGACTGAAGTTTTATTCTGGAACCCTGTAGCCTGGGAACATAATTGCGGATTGATTCTGGAACCCTGTGGCCTGGGAACACGACTGAGGATTGATTCTGGAACCCTGTAGCCTGGGAACATGACATCGGTTGGATTCTGGAAACCTGTGGCATGGGAACATGAGTGAGGTTTGACTGTGGAACCCTCTGGCCTGGGATTATGACTGTGGTTTAATTCTCTAACCCTGTGGCCTGGCAACATGACAGATGTTTGATTGTGGAACCCTCAGGCTAGGGAACGTGACTGAGGCTTGATGGTGGAAGCCTGTGGCCTTGCAACAGGATTGAGGTTTGATGGTGGAACCCTGTGGCCTGGCAAGATGACTTAGGTTTGATTGTGGAACACTCTGGCCTGGGAACATGACTGAGGCTTGATGGTGGAACCGTGGCCTGGCAACAGGACTGAGGTTTGATTGTGGAACCCTCTGGCCTGGGAATATGACTGAGGTTTAATTGTGGAACTCTGTGGCCTGGAAATATGAGTGAGGCTTGATTCTGGAACCCTGTGGCCTGGGAATATGCCTGGGGTTTTATTTTTGGAACTTGTGTCCAGGGAATATGACTGAGGTTTGATTCTGAAACCCTTTGTCCTGGGAACATGACTGAGGTTTGATTCTGGAACCATGAGGCCTGGGAATATGACTGAGGTTTGATTCTGAAAACCATTGGCCTGGGAACATGACTGATGTGAGATTGTGGAATCCTGTGGCCTGGGAACATGACTGAGGTTTGATGGCAGAAACCTGTGGACTGGCAACATGACTGAGGTTTGATTGTGGAACCCTGTGCACTGGGAACATGACTGAGGCCTTATACTGGAACCCTGTGGCCTGGGAACATGACATTGGTTTGATTCTGGAACCCTGTTTCCTGGGAACATGACTGAGGTTTGATGGTTGAACCCTGTGGCCTGGCAACATGACTGAGGTTTGATTGTGGAAACCTCAGGCTTGGGAACATGACTGAGGCTTGATGGTGGAACCCTGTGGCCTGGCAACATGACATTGGATTGATTCTGGAACCCTGTTTCCTGGGAATATGACTGAGGTTTGATGGTTGAACCCTGTGGCCTGGCAACATGACAGAGCTTTGATTGTGGAACCCTCAGGCCTGGGAACATGACTGAGGCTTGATGGTGGAACCGTGGCCTGGCAACAGGACTGAGGTTTGATGGTGGAACCCTCTGGCCTGGGAATATGACTGAGGTTTAATTGTGGAACCCTGTGGCCTGGGAACATGAGAACGGTTTGATTCTGGAACCCTGTGGCTTGGGAACATATCTGAGGTTTGATGGTGGAAACCTGTGGCCTGGCAACATGACTGAGTTTTTTTTCTGGAACCCTGTTCCCTGGGAACATGACTGAGGTTTGATTCTGGACACCTTTGTCCTGGGAACATGACTGAGGTTTGATTGTGGAACCCTGTGGCCTGCGAACATGACTGAGGTTTGATTCTGGAACCATGTGTCCTCGGAATATGACTGAGGTTTGATTCTGGAAATCTGTGGCCTGGGAACTTGACTGAGGTTTGATGGCAGAAACCTGTGGACTGGCAACATGACTGAGGTTTGATTGTGGAACCCTGTGCACTGGGAACATGACTGAGGCCTGATACTGGAACCCTGTGGCCTGGGAACATGACATTGGTTTGATTCTGGAACCCTGTTTCCTGGGAACATGACTGAGGTTTGATGGTTGAACCCTGTGGCCTGGCAACATGACTGAGGTTTGATTGTGGAACCCTCAGGCTTGGGAACATGACTGAGGCTTGATGGTGGAACCCTGTGGCCTGGCAACAGGACTCAGATTTGATGGTGGAACCCTGTGGCCTGGGAACATGACATCAGTTTGTATTCTGGTACCCTGTTGCCTGGGAACATGAAATCGGTTTGATTCTGGAAACCTGTGGCCTGGGAATATGACTGAGGTTTGATGGTGGTACCCTATGGCCTGGCAACATGACTGAGGTTTGATTCTGGATTCCTGTGGCCTGGGAACATGACTGAGGCGTGATTCTGGAAACCTGTGACCTGGGAACATGACATCTGTTTAGATTGTGGAATACTGTGCCCTATGAACCTGACTGAGACTTGGTTCTGGAACCCTGTGGACTGGGAATATGACTGAGGTTTTATTCTGGAACCCTGTAGCCAGGGACCATAACTGAGTAGTGATTCTGGAACCCTGTGGCCTGGGAACATGACTGAGGTTTTATTCTGGAACCCTGTGGCCTGGGAATATGACTGAGGATTGATTCTGGAACCCTGTGGCCTGGGAACATGACATCAGTTGGATTCTTGAAACCTGTGGCATGGGAACATGAGTGAGGTTTGACTTTGGAACCCTCTGGCCTGGGAATATGACTGTGGTTTAATTCTGTAAACCTGTGGCCTGGCAACATGACACAGGTTTGATTGTGGAACCCTCAGGATTGGGAACGTGACTGAGGCTTGATGGTGGAAGCCTGTGGCCTGGCAACAGGACTGAGAGTTGATGGTGGAAGCCTGAGGCCTGGCAAGATGACTTAGGTTTGATTGTGGAACACTCAAGCCTGGGAACGTGACTGAGGCTTGATGGTGGAACCGTGGCCTGACAACAGGACTGATGTATGATTGTGGAACCCTCTGGCCTGGGAATATGAGTGAGGCTTGATTCTGGAACCCTGTGGCCTGGGAACATAACTGAAGTTTGATTCTGGAACCCTGTGGCCTGGGAACATGACATCAGTGGATTGTGGAACCCTGTGGCCTGGGAACATGTCTGAGGTTTGATGGTGGAAACCTGTGGCCTGGCAACATGACTGAGGTTTGTTTCTGGAACCCTGTTCCCTGGGAACATGACTGAGGTTTGATTCTGGACACCTTCGTCCTGGGAACATGATTGAGGTTTGATTGTGGAACCCTGTGGCCTGCGAACATGACTGAGGTTTGATTCTGGAACCATGTGTCCTGGGAATATGACTGAGGTTTGATTCTGGAAATCTGTGGCCTGGGAACTTGACTGATGTGAGATTGTGGAATCCTGTGGCCTGGGAATATGACTGAGGTTTAATTGTGGAACCCTGTGAACTGGGAATATGACTGAGGTTTAATTGTGGAACCCTGTGGCCTGGGAATATGACTGAGGTTTAATTGTGGAACCCTGTGGCCTGGGAATATGAGTGAGGCTTGATTCTGGAACCCTGTGGCCTGGGAACATGCCTGGGGTTTTATTTTTGGAACCTGTGTCCAGGGAACATGACTGAGGTTTTATTCTGGAACCCTTTGTCCTGGGAACATGACTGAGGTTTGATGGTGGTACCCTGTGGCCTGGAAACATGACTGAGGCTTGATTCTGGAACCCTGTGGCCTGGGAACTTGAATGTGGTTTGATCGCAGAAACCTGTTGACTGGCAACATGACTGAGGCCTGATACTGGAACCCCGTGGCCTGGGAACATGACATTGGATTGATTCTGGAACCCTGTTTCCTGGGAATATGACTGAGGTTTGATGGTTGAACCCTGTGGCCTGGCAACATGACAGAGGTTTGATTGTGGAACCCTCAGGCCTGGGAACATGACTGAGGCTTGATGGTGGAAGCCTGTGGCCTTGCAACAGGATTGAGGTTTGATGGTGGAACCCTGTGGCCTGGCAAGATGACTTAGGTTTGATTGTGGAACACTCTGGCCTGGGAACATGACTGAGGCTTGATGGTGGAACCGTGGCCTGGCAACAGGACTGAGGTTTGATTGTGGAACCCTCTGGCCTGGGAATATGACTGAGGTTTAATTGTGGAACTCTGTGGCCTGGGAATATGCCTGGGGTTTTATTTTTGGAACTTGTATCCAGGGAATATGACTGAGGTTTGATTCTGAAACCCTTTGTCCTGGGAACATGACTGAGGTTTGATTCTGGAACCATGAGGCCTGGGAATATGACTGAGGTTTGATTCTGAAAACCATTGGCCTGGGAACATGACTGATGTGAGATTGTGGAATCCTGTGGCCTGGGAACATGACTGAGGTTTGTTGGAAAAACCCTGTGGCCTGGGAACATGACTGAGGTTTGATGGTGGTACCCTGTGGCCTGGCAACATGACATTGGATTGATTCTGGAACCCTGTTTCCTGGGAATATGACTGAGGTTTGATGGTTGAACCCTGTGGCCTGGCAACATGACAGAGGTTTGATTGTGGATCCCTCAGGCCTGGGAACATGACTGAGGCTTGATGGTGGAAGCCTGTGGCCTTGCAACAGGATTGAGGTTTGATGGTGGAACCCTGTGGCCTGGCAAGATGACTTAGGTTTGATTGTGGAACACTCTGGCCTGGGAACATGACTGAGGCTTGATGGTGGAACCGTGGCCTGGCAACAGGACTGAGGTTTGATTGTGGAACCCTCTGGCCTGGGAATATGACTGAGGTTTAATTGTGGAATTCTGTGGCCTGGGAATATGCCTGGGGTTTTATTTTTGGAACTTGTGTCCAGGGAATATGACTGAGGTTTGATTCTGAAACCCTTTGTCCTGGGAACATGACTGAGGTTTGATTCTGGAACCATGAGGCCTGGGAATATGACTGAGGTTTGATTCTGAAAACCATTGGCCTGGGAACATGACTGATGTGAGATTGTGGAATCCTGTGGCCTGGGAACATGACTGAGGTTTGTTGGAAAAACCCTGTGGCCTGGGAACATGACTGAGGTTTGATGGTTGAACCCTGTGGCCTGGCAACATGAAAGAGCTTTGATTGTGGAACCCTCAGGCCTGGGAACATGACTGAGGCTTGATGGTGGAACCGTGGCCTGGCAACAGGACTGAGGTTTGATGGTGGAACCCTCTGGCCTGGGAATATGACTGAGGTTTAATTGTGGAACCCTGTGGCCTGGGAACATGAGAACGGTTTGATTCTGGAACCCTGTGGCTTGGGAACATGTCTGAGGTTTGATGGTGGAAACCTGTGGCCTGGCAACATGACTGAGTTTTGTTTCTGGAACCTGGTTCCCTGGGAACATGACTGAGGTTTGATTCTGGACACCTTTGTCCTGGGAACATGACTGAGGTTTGATTGTGGAACCCTGTGGCCTGCGAACATGACTGAGGTTTGATTCTGGAACCATGTGTCCTCGGAATATGACTGAGGTTTGATTCTGGAAATCTGTGGCCTGGGAACTTGACTGAGGATTTATTCTGGAACCCTGTGGCCTGGGAATATGACTGAGGATTGATTCTGGAACCCTGTGGCCTGGGAACATGACATCAGTTGGATTCTTGAAACCTGTGGCATGGGAACATGAGTGAGGTTTGACTTTGGAACCCTCTGGCCTGGGAATATGACTGTGGTTTAATTCTGTAAACCTGTGGCCTGGCAACATGACAGAGGTTTGATTGTGGAACCCTCAGGATTGGGAACGTGACTGAGGCTTGATGGTGGAACCGTGGCCTGACAACAGGACTGATGTATGATTGTGGAACCCTCTGGCCTGGGAATATGAGTGAGGCTTGATTCTGGAACCCTGTGGCCTGGGAACATAACTGAAGTTTGATTCTGGAACCCTGTGGCCTGGGAACATGACATCAGTGGATTGTGGAACCCTGTGGCCTGGGAACATGTCTGAGGTTTGATGGTGGAAACCTGTGGCCTGACAACATGACTGAGGTTTGTTTCTGGAACCCTGTTCCCTGGGAACATGACTGAGGTTTGATTCTGGACACCTTCGTCCTGGGAACATGATTGAGGTTTGATTGTGGAACCCTGTGGCCTGTGAACATGACTGAGGTTTGATTCTGGAACCATGTGTCCTGGGAATATGACTGAGGTTTGATTCTGGAAATCTGTGGCCTGGGAACTTGACTGATGTGAGATTGTGGAATCCTGTGGCCTGGGAATATGACTGAGGTTTAATTGTGGAACCCTGTGAACTGGGAACATGACTGAGGTTTAATTGTGGAACCCTGTGGCCTGGGAATACGACTGAGGTTTAATTGTGGAACCCTGTGGCCTGGGAATTTGAGTGAGGCTTGATTCTGGAACCCTGTGGCCTGGGAACATGCCTGGGGTTTTATTTTTGGAACCTGTGTCCAGGGAACATGACTGAGGTTTTATTCTGGAACCCTTTGTCCTGGGAACATGACTGAGGTTTGATGGTGGTACCCTGTGGCCTGGAAACATGACTGAGGCTTGATTCTGGAACCCTGTGGCCTGGGAACTTGAATGTGGTTTGATCGCAGAAACCTGTGGACTGGCAACATGACTGAGGTTTGATGGTGGAACCCTGTGCACTGGGAACATGACTGAGGACTGATACTGGAACACCGTGGCCTGGGAACATGACATTGGATTGATTCTGGAACCCTGTTTCCTGGGAATATGACTGAGGTTTGATGGTTGAACCCTGTGGCCTGGCAACATGACAGAGGTTTGATTGTGGAACCCTCAGGCCTGGGAACATGACTGAGGCTTGATGGTGGAACCGTGGCCTGGCAACAGGAGTGAGGTTTGATGGTGGAACCCTCTGGCCTGGGAATATGACTGAGGTTTAATTGTGGAACCCTGTGGCCTGGGAATATGAGGGAGTCTTGATTCTGGAACCCTGTGGCCTGGGAATATAACTGAGGTTTGATTCTGGAACCCTGTGACCTGGGAACATGACATCAGTGGATTGTGGAACCCTGTGTCTTGGGAACATGTCTGAGGTTTGATGGTGGAAACCTGTGGCCTGGCAACATGACTGAGGTTTGTTTCTGGAACCCTGTTCCCTGGGAACATGACTGAGGTTTGATTCTGGACACCTTTGTCCTGGGAACATGACTGAGGTTTGATTGTGGAACCCTGTGGCCTGCGAACATGACTGAGGTTTGATTCTGGAACCATGTGTCCTGGGAATATGACTGAGGTTTGATTCTGGAAATCTGTGGCCTGGGAACTTGACTGAGGTTTGATGGCAGAAACCTGTGGACTGGCAACATGACTGAGGTTTGATTGTGGAACCCTGTGCCCTGGAAATATGACTGAGGCCTGGTACTGGAAACCCATGGCCTGGGAACTTGACTTTGGTTTGATTCTGGAAACCTGTGTCCTGGGAACATGATTGAGGCTTGATGGAGGAACCCTGTGCACTGGGAACATGACTGAGGTTTGATGGTGGTACCCTGTGGCCTGGCAACATGACTGAGGCTTGATTCTGGAACCCTGTGGCCTGGGAACTTGAATGTGGTTTGATCGCAGAAACCTGTGGACTGGCAACATGACTGAGGTTTGATGGTGGAACCCTGTGCACTGGGAACATGAATGAGGCCTGATAATGGAACCCCGTGGCCTGGGAACATGACATTCGTTTGATTCTGGAACCCTGTTTCCTGGGAACATGACTGAGGTTTGATGGTTGAACCCTGTGGCCTGGCAACATGACTGAGGTTTGATTGTGGAACCCTCAGGCTTGGGAACATGACTGAGGCTTGATGGTGGAACCCTGTGGTCTGGCAACAGGACTGAGATTTAATGGTGGAACCCTGTGGCCTGGCAACATGACTGAGGTTTGATTGTGGAACCCTCAGGCTTGGGAACATGACTGAGGCTTGATGGTGGAACCCTGTGGCCTGGCAACAGGACTGAGATTTAATGGTGGAACCCTGTGGCCTGGGAACATGACTTCGGTTTGGATTCTGGTACCCTGTTGCCTGGGAACATGAAATCGGTTTGATTCTGGAAACCTGTGGCCTGGGAATATGACTGAGGTTTGATGGTGGTACCCTATGGCCTGGCAACATGACTGAGGTTTGATTCTGGATCCCTGTGGCCTGGGAACATGACTGAGGCATGATTCTGGAAACCTGTGACCTGGGAACATGACATCTGTTTAGATTGTGGAATACTGTGCCCTGGGAACCTGACTGAGGCTTGGTTCTGGAACCCTGTGGACTGGGAATATGACTGAGGTTTTATTCTGGAACCCTGTAGCCTGGGAACATAATTGCGGATTGATTCTGGAACCCTGTGGCCTGGGAACACGACTGAGGATAGATTCTGGAACCCTGTGGCCGGGGAACATGACATCGGTTGGATTCTGGAAACCTGTGGCATGGGAATATGAGTGAGGTTTGACTGTGGAACCCTCTGGCCTGGGATTATGACTGTGGTTTAATTCTCTAACCCTGTGGCCTGGCAACATGACAGATGTTTGATTGTGGAACCCTCAGGCTAGGGAACGTGACTGAGGCTTGATGGTGGAAGCCTGTGGCCTTGCAACAGGATTGAGGTTTGATGGTGGAACCCTGTGGCCTGGCAAGATGACTTAGGTTTGATTGTGGAACACTCTGGCCTGGGAACATGACTGAGGCTTGATGGTGGAACCGTGGCCTGGCAACAGGACTGAGGTTTGATTGTGGAACCCTCTGGCCTGGGAATATGACTGAGGTTTAATTGTGGAACTCTGTGGCCTGGGAATATGAGTGAGGCTTGATTCTGGAACCCTGTGGCCTGGGAACATGCCTGGGGTTTTATTTTTGGAACTTGTGTCCAGGGAACATGACTGAGGTTTGGTTCTGAAACCCTTTGTCCTGGGAACATGACTGAGGTTTGATTCTGGAACCATGAGGCCTGGGAATATGACTGAGGTTTGATTCTGAAAACCATTGGCCTGGGAACATGACTGATGTGAGATTGTGGAATCCTGTGGTCTGGGAACATGACTGAGGTTTGTTGGAAAAACCCTGTGGCCTGGGAACATGACTGAGGTTTGATGGAGGTACCCTGTGGCCTGGCAACATGACATTGGATTGATTCTGGAACCCTGTTTCCTGGGAATATGACTGAGGTTTGATGGTTGAACTCTGTGGCCTGGCAACATGACTGAGGTTTGATTCTGGAACCATGTGGCATTGGTATATGACTGAGGTTTGATTCTGGAAACCATTGGCCTGGGAACATGACTGATGTGAGATTGTGGAATCCTGTGGCCTGGGAACATGACTGAGGTTTGATGGAAAAACCCTGTGGCCTGGGAACATGACTGAGGTTTGATGGTGGTACCCTGTGGCCTGGCAACATGACTGAGGCTTGATTCTGGAACCCTGTGGCCTGGGAACTTGACTCTGATTTGATAGCAGAAACCTGTGGACTGGCAACATGACTGAGGTTTGATGGTGGAACCCTGTGCACTGGGAACATGACTGAGGTTTGATTCTGGAAATCTGTGGCCTGGGAACTTGACTGATGTGAGATTGTGGAATCCTGTGGCCTGGGAATATGACTGAGGTTTAATTGTGGAACCCTGTGAACTGGGAATATGACTGAGGTTTAATTGTGGAACCCTGTGGCCTGGGAATATGACTGAGGTTTAATTGTGGAACCCTGTGGCCTGGGAATATGAGTGAGGCTTGATTCTGGAACCCTGTGGCCTGGGAACATGCCTGGGGTTTTATTTTTGGAACCTGTGTCCAGGGAACATGACTGAGGTTTTATTCTGGAACCCTTTGTCCTGGGAACATGACTGAGGTTTGATGGTGGTACCCTGTGGCCTGGAAACATGACTGAGGCTTGATTCTGGAACCCTGTGGCCTGGGAACTTGAATGTGGTTTGATCGCAGAAACCTGTGGACTGGCAACATGACTGAGGTTTGATGGTGGAACCCTGTGCACTGGGAACATGACTGAGGACTGATACTGGAACACCGTGGCCTGGGAACATGACATTGGATTGATTCTGGAACCCTGTTTCCTGGGAATATGACTGAGGTTTCATGGTTGAACCCTGTGGCCTGGCAACATGACAGAGGTTTGATTGTGGAACCCTCAGGCCTGGGAACATGACTGAGGCTTGATGGTGGAACCGTGGCCTGGCAACAGGAGTGAGGTTTGATGGTGGAACCCTCTGGCCTGGGAATATGACTGAGGTTTAATTGTGGAACCCTGTGGCCTGGGAATATGAGGGAGTCTTGATTCTGGAACCCTGTGGCCTGGGAATATAACTGAGGTTTGATTCTGGAACCCTGTGACCTGGGAACATGACATCAGTGGATTGTGGAACCCTGTGGCTTGGGAACATGTCTGAGGTTTGATGGTGGAAACCTGTGGCCTGGCAACATGACTGAGGTTTGTTTCTGGAACCCTGTTCCCTGGGAACATGACTGAGGTTTGATTCTGGACACCTTTGTCCTGGGAACATGACTGAGGTTTGATTGTGGAACCCTGTGGACTGCGAACATGACTGAGGTTTGATTCTGGAACCATGTGTCCTGGGAATATGACTGAGGTTTGATTCTGGAAATCTGTGGCCTGGGAACTTGACTGAGGTTTGATGGCAGAAACCTGTGGACTAGCAACATGACTGAGGTTTGATTGTGGAACCCTGTGCCCTGGAAATATGACTGAGGCCTGGTACTGGAAACCCATGGCCTGGGAACTTGATTTTGGTTTGATTCTGGAAACCTGTGTCCTGGGAACATGATTGAGGCTTGATGGAGGAACCCTGTGCACTGGGAACATGACTGAGGTTTGATGGTGGTACCCTGTGGCCTGGCAACATGACTGAGGCTTGATTCAGGAACCCTGTGGCCTGGGAACTTGAATGTGGTTTGATCGCAGAAACCTGTGGACTGGCAACATGACTGAGGTTTGATGGTGGAACCCTGTGCACTGGGAACATGACTGAGGCCTGATACTGGAACCCCGTGGCCTGGGAACATGACATTGGTTTGATTCTGGAACCCTGTTTCCTGGGAACATGACTGAGGTTTGATGGTTGAACCCTGTGGCCTGGCAACATGACTGAGGTTTGATTGTGGAACCCTCAGGCTTGGGAACATGACTGAGGCTTGATGGTGTAACCCTGTGGCCTGGCAACAGGACTGAGATTTAATGGTGGAACCCTGTGGCCTGGGAACATGACATCAGTTTCTATTCTGGTACCCTGTTGCCTGGGAACATGAAATCGGTTTGATTCTGGAAACCTGTGGCCTGGGAATATGACTGAGGTTTGATGGTGGTACCCTATGGCCTGGCAACATGACTGAGGTTTGACTCTGGATCCCTGTGGCCTGGGAACATGACTGAGGCGTGATTCTGGAAACCTGTGACCTGGGAACATGACATCTGTTTAGATTGTGGAATACTGTGCCCTGGGAACCTGACTGAGGCTTGGTTCTGGAACCCTGTGGACTGGGAATATGACTGAGGTTTTATTCTGGAACCCTGTAGCCTGGGAACATAATTGCGGATTGATTCTGGAACCCTGTGGCCTGGGAACACGACTGAGGATAGATTCTGGAACCCTGTGGCCGGGGAACATGACATCGGTTGGATTCTGGAAACCTGTGGCATGGGAACATGAGTGAGGTTTGACTGTGGAACCCTCTGGCCTGGGATTATGACTGTGGTTTAATTCTCTAACCCTGTAGCCTGGCAACATGACAGATGTTTGATTGTGGAACCCTCAGGCTAGGGAACGTGACTGAGGCTTGATGGTGGAAGCCTGTGGCCTTGCAACAGGATTGAGGTTTGATGGTGGAACCCTGTGGCCTGGCAAGATGACTTAGGTTTGATTGTGGAACACTCTGGCCTGGGAACATGACTGAGGCTTGATGGTGGAACCGTGGCCTGGCAACAGGACTGAGGTTTGATTGTGGAACCCTCTGGCCTGGGAATATGACTGAGGTTTAATTGTGGAACTCTGTGGCCTGGGAATATGAGTGAGGCTTGATTCTGGAACCCTGTGGCCTGGGAACATGCCTGGGGTTTTATTTTTGGAACTTGTGTCCAGGGAACATGACTGAGGTTTGGTTCTGAAACCCTTTGTCCTGGGAACATGACTGAGGTTTGATTCTGGAACCATGAGGCCTGGGAATATGACTGAGGTTTGATTCTGAAAACCATTGGCCTGGGAACATGACTGATGTGAGATTGTGGAATCCTGTGGTCTGGGAACATGACCGAGGTTTGTTGGAAAAACCCTGTGGCCTGGGAACATGACTGAGGTTTGATGGAGGTACCCTGTGGCCTGGCAACATGACATTGGATTGATTCTGGAACCCTGTTTCCTGGGAATATGACTGAGGTTTGATGGTTGAACTCTGTGGCCTGGCAACATGACTGAGGTTTGATTCTGGAACCATGTGGCATTGGTATATGACTGAGGTTTGATTCTGGAAACCATTGGCCTGGGAACATGACTGATGTGAGATTGTGGAATCCTGTGGCCTGGGAACATGACTGAGGTTTGATGGAAAAACCCTGTGGCCTGGGAACATGACTGAGGTTTGATGGTGGTACCCTGTGGCCTGGCAACATGACTGAGGCTTGATTCTGGAACCCTGTGGCCTGGGAACTTGACTCTGATTTGATAGCAGAAACCTGTGGACTGGCAACATGACTGAGGTTTGATGGTGGAACCCTGTGCACTGGGAACATGACTGAGGCCTGATACTGGAACCCCGTGGCCTGGGAACATGACATTGGATTGATTCTGGAACCCTGTTTCCTGGGAATATGACTGAGGTTTGATGGTTGAACCCTGTGCCCTGGCAACATGACAGAGGTTTGATTGTGGATCCCTCAGGCCTGGGAACATGACTGAGGCTTGATGGTGGAAGCCTGTGGCCTTGCAACAGGATTGAGGTTTGATGGTGGAACCCTGTGGCCTGGCAAGATGACTTAGGTTTGATTGTGGAACACTCTGGCCTGGGAGCATGACTGAGGCTTGATGGTGGAACCGTGGCCTGGCAACAGGACTGAGGTTTGATTGTGGAACCCTCTGGCCTGGGAATATGACTGAGGTTTAATTGTGGAACTCTGTGGCCTGGGAATATGCCTGGGGTTTTATTTTTGGAACTTGTGTCCAGGGAATATGACTGAGGTTTGATTCTGAAACCCTTTGTCCTGGGAACATGACTGAGGTTTGATTCTGGAACCATGAGGCCTGGGAATATGACTGAGGTTTGATTCTGAAAACCATTGGCCTGGGAACATGACTGATGTGAGATTGTGGAATCCTGTGGCCTGGGAACATGACTGAGGTTTGTTGGAAAAACCCTGTGGCCTGGGAACATGACTGAGGTTTGATGGTTGAACCCTGTGGCCTGGCAACATGAAAGAGCTTTGATTGTGGAACCCTCAGGCCTGGGAACATGACTGAGGCTTGATGGTGGAACCGTGGCCTGGCAACAGGACTGAGGTTTGATGGTGGAACCCTCTGGCCTGGGAATATGACTGAGGTTTAATTGTGGAACCCTGTGGCCTGGGAACATGAGAACGGTTTGATTCTGGAACCCTGTGGCTTGGGAACATGTCTGAGGTTTGATGGTGGAAACCTGTGGCCTGGCAACATGACTGAGTTTTGTTTCTGGAACCTGGTTCCCTGGGAACATGACTGAGGTTTGATTCTGGACACCTTTGTCCTGGGAACATGACTGAGGTTTGATTGTGGAACCCTGTGGCCTGCGAACATGACTGAGGTTTGATTCTGGAACCATGTGTCCTCGGAATATGACTGAGGTTTGATTCTGGAAATCTGTGGCCTGGGAACTTGACTTAGGATTTATTCTGGAACCCTGTGGCCTGGGAATATGACTGAGGATTGATTCTGGAACCCTGTGGCCTGGGAACATGACATCAGTTGGATTCTTGAAACCTGTGGCATGGGAACATGAGTGAGGTTTGACTTTGGAACCCTCTGGCCTGGGAATATGACTGTGGTTTAATTCTGTAAACCTGTGGCCTGGCAACATGACAGAGGTTTGATTGTGGAACCCTCAGGATTGGGAACGTGACTGAGGCTTGATGGTGGAACCGTGGCCTGACAACAGGACTGATGTATGATTGTGGAACCCTCTGGCCTGGGAATATGAGTGAGGCTTGATTCTGGAACCCTGTGGCCTGGGAACATAACTGAAGTTTGATTCTGGAACCCTGTGGCCTGGGAACATGACATCAGTGGATTGTGGAACCCTGTGGCCTGGGAACATGTCTGAGGTTTGATGGTGGAAACCTGTGGCCTGACAACATGACTGAGGTTTGTTTCTGGAACCCTGTTCCCTGGGAACATGACTGAGGTTTGATTCTGGACACCTTCGTCCTGGGAACATGATTGAGGTTTGATTGTGGAACCCTGTGGCCTGTGAACATGACTGAGGTTTGATTCTGGAACCATGTGTCCTGGGAATATGACTGAGGTTTGATTCTGGAAATCTGTGGCCTGGGAACTTGACTGATGTGAGATTGTGGAATCCTGTGGCCTGGGAATATGACTGAGGTTTAATTGTGGAACCCTGTGAACTGGGAACATGACTGAGGTTTAATTGTGGAACCCTGTGGCCTGGGAATACGACTGAGGTTTAATTGTGGAACCCTGTGGCCTGGGAATTTGAGTGAGGCTTGATTCTGGAACCCTGTGGCCTGGGAACATGCCTGGGGTTTTATTTTTGGAACCTGTGTCCAGGGAACATGACTGAGGTTTTATTCTGGAACCCTTTGTCCTGGGAACATGACTGAGGTTTGATGGTGGTACCCTGTGGCCTGGAAACGTGACTGAGGCTTGATTCTGGAACCCTGTGGCCTGGGAACTTGAATGTGGTTTGATCGCAGAAACCTGTGGACTGGCAACATGACTGAGGTTTGATGGTGGAACCCTGTGCACTGGGAACATGACTGAGGACTGATACTGGAACACCGTGGCCTGGGAACATGACATTGGATTGATTCTGGAACCCTGTTTCCTGGGAATATGACTGAGGTTTGATGGTTGAACCCTGTGGCCTGGCAACATGACAGAGGTTTGATTGTGGAACCCTCAGGCCTGGGAACATGACTGAGGCTTGATGGTGGAACCGTGGCCTGGCAACAGGAGTGAGGTTTGATGGTGGAACCCTCTGGCCTGGGAATATGACTGAGGTTTAATTGTGGAACCCTGTGGCCTGGGAATATGAGGGAGTCTTGATTCTGGAACCCTGTTGCCTGGGAATATAACTGAGGTTTGATTCTGGAACCCTGTGACCTGGGAACATGACATCAGTGGATTGTGGAACCCTGTGTCTTGGGAACATGTCTGAGGTTTGATGGTGGAAACCTGTGGCCTGGCAACATGACTGAGGTTTGTTTCTGGAACCCTGTTCCCTGGGAACATGACTGAGGTTTGATTCTGGACACCTTTGTCCTGGGAACATGACTGAGGTTTGATTGTGGAACCCTGTGGCCTGTGAACATGACTGAGGTTTGATTCTGGAACCATGTGTCCTGGGAATATGACTGAGGTTTGATTCTGGAAATCTGTGGCCTGGGAACTTGACTGAGGTTTGATGGCAGAAACCTGTGGACTGGCAACATGACTGAGGTTTGATTGTGGAACCCTGTGCCCTGGAAATATGACTGAGGCCTGGTACTGGAAACCCATGGCCTGGGAACTTGACTTTGGTTTGATTCTGGAAACCTGTGTCCTGGGAACATGATTGAGGCTTGATGGAGGAACCCTGTGCACTGGGAACATGACTGAGGTTTGATGGTGGTACCCTGTGGCCTGGCAACATGACTGAGGCTTGATTCTGGAACCCTGTGGCCTGGGAACTTGAATGTGGTTTGATCGCAGAAACCTGTGGACTGGCAACATGACTGAGGTTTGATGGTGGAACCCTGTGCACTGGGAACATGACTGAGGCCTGATAATGGAACCCCGTGGCCTGGGAACATGACATTCGTTTGATTCTGGAACCCTGTTTCCTGGGAACATGACTGAGGTTTGATGGTTGAACCCTGTGGCCTGGCAACATGACTGAGGTTTGATTGTGGAACCCTCAGGCTTGGGAACATGACTGAGGCTTGATGGTGGAACCCTGTGGTCTGGCAACAGGACTGAGATTTAATGGTGGAACCCTGTGGCCTGGCAACATGACTGAGGTTTGATTGTGGAACCCTCAGGCTTGGGAACATGACTGAGGCTTGATGGTGGAACCCTGTGGCCTGGCAACAGGACTGAGATTTAATGGTGGAACCCTGTGGCCTGGGAACATGACTTCGGTTTGGATTCTGGTACCCTGTTGCCTGGGAACATGAAATCGGTTTGATTCTGGAAACCTGTGGCCTGGGAATATGACTGAGGTTTGATGGTGGTACCCTATGGCCTGGCAACATGACTGAGGTTTGATTCTGGATCCCTGTGGCCTGGGAACATGACTGAGGCATGATTCTGGAAACCTGTGACCTGGGAACATGACATCTGTTTAGATTGTGGAATACTGTGCCCTGGGAACCTGACTGAGGCTTGGTTCTGGAACCCTGTGGACTGGGAATATGACTGAGGTTTTATTCTGGAACCCTGTAGCCTGGGAACATAATTGCGGATTGATTCTGGAACCCTGTGGCCTGGGAACACGACTGAGGATAGATTCTGGAACCCTGTGGCCGGGGAACATGACATCGGTTGGATTCTGGAAACCTGTGGCATGGGAATATGAGTGAGGTTTGACTGTGGAACCCTCTGGCCTGGGATTATGACTGTGGTTTAATTCTCTAACCCTGTGGCCTGGCAACATGACAGATGTTTGATTGTGGAACCCTCAGGCTAGGGAACGTGACTGAGGCTTGATGGTGGAAGCCTGTGGCCTTGCAACAGGATTGAGGTTTGATGGTGGAACCCTGTGGCCTGGCAAGATGACTTAGGTTTGATTGTGGAACACTCTGGCCTGGGAACATGACTGAGGCTTGATGGTGGAACCGTGGCCTGGCAACAGGACTGAGGTTTGATTGTGGAACCCTCTGGCCTGGGAATATGACTGAGGTTTAATTGTGGAACTCTGTGGCCTGGGAATATGAGTGAGGCTTGATTCTGGAACCCTGTGGCCTGGGAACATGCCTGGGGTTTTATTTTTGGAACTTGTGTCCAGGGAACATGACTGAGGTTTGGTTCTGAAACCCTTTGTCCTGGGAACATGACTGAGGTTTGATTCTGGAACCATGAGGCCTGGGAATATGACTGAGGTTTGATTCTGAAAACCATTGGCCTGGGAACATGACTGATGTGAGATTGTGGAATCCTGTGGTCTGGGAACATGACTGAGGTTTGTTGGAAAAACCCTGTGGCCTGGGAACATGACATTGGATTGATTCTGGAACCCTGTTTCCTGGGAATATGACTGAGGTTTGATGGTTGAACTCTGTGGCCTGGCAACATGACTGAGGTTTGATTCTGGAACCATGTGGCATTGGTATATGACTGAGGTTTGATTCTGGAAACCATTGGCCTGGGAACATGACTGATGTGAGATTGTGGAATCCTGTGGCCTGGGAACATGACTGAGGTTTGATGGAAAAACCCTGTGGCCTGGGAACATGACTGAGGTTTGATGGTGGTACCCTGTGGCCTGGCAACATGACTGAGGCTTGATTCTGGAACCCTGTGGCCTGGGAACTTGACTCTGATTTGATAGCAGAAACCTGTGGACTGGCAACATGACTGAGGTTTGATGGTGGAACCCTGTGCACTGGGAACATGACTGAGGTTTGATTCTGGAAATCTGTGGCCTGGGAACTTGACTGATGTGAGATTGTGGAATCCTGTGGCCTGGGAATATGACTGAGGTTTAATTGTGGAACCCTGTGAACTGGGAATATGACTGAGGTTTAATTGTGGAACCCTGTGGCCTGGGAATATGACTGAGGTTTAATTGTGGAACCCTGTGGCCTGGGAATATGAGTGAGGCTTGATTCTGGAACCCTGTGGCCTGGGAACATGCCTGGGGTTTTATTTTTGGAACCTGTGTCCAGGGAACATGACTGAGGTTTTATTCTGGAACCCTTTGTCCTGGGAACATGACTGAGGTTTGATGGTGGTACCCTGTGGCCTGGAAACATGACTGAGGCTTGATTCTGGAACCCTGTGGCCTGGGAACTTGAATGTGGTTTGATCGCAGAAACCTGTGGACTGGCAACATGACTGAGGTTTGATGGTGGAACCCTGTGCACTGGGAACATGACTGAGGACTGATACTGGAACACCGTGGCCTGGGAACATGACATTGGATTGATTCTGGAACCCTGTTTCCTGGGAATATGACTGAGGTTTGATGGTTGAACCCTGTGGCCTGGCAACATGACAGAGGTTTGATTGTGGAACCCTCAGGCCTGGGAACATGACTGAGGCTTGATGGTGGAACCGTGGCCTGGCAACAGGAGTGAGGTTTGATGGTGGAACCCTCTGGCCTGGGAATATGACTGAGGTTTAATTGTGGAACCCTGTGGCCTGGGAATATGAGGGAGTCTTGATTCTGGAACCCTGTGGCCTGGGAATATAACTGAGGTTTGATTCTGGAACCCTGTGACCTGGGAACATGACATCAGTGGATTGTGGAACCCTGTGGCTTGGGAACATGTCTGAGGTTTGATGGTGGAAACCTGTGGCCTGGCAACATGACTGAGGTTTGTTTCTGGAACCCTGTTCCCTGGGAACATGACTGAGGTTTGATTCTGGACACCTTTGTCCTGGGAACATGACTGAGGTTTGATTGTGGAACCCTGTGGCCTGCGAACATGACTGAGGTTTGATTCTGGAACCATGTGTCCTGGGAATATGACTGAGGTTTGATTCTGGAAATCTGTGGCCTGGGAACTTGACTGAGGTTTGATGGCAGAAACCTGTGGACTAGCAACATGACTGAGGTTTGATTGTGGAACCCTGTGCCCTGGAAATATGACTGAGGCCTGGTACTGGAAACCCATGGCCTGGGAACTTGATTTTGGTTTGATTCTGGAAACCTGTGTCCTGGGAACATGATTGAGTCTTGATGGAGGAACCCTGTGCACTGGGAACATGACTGAGGTTTGATGGTGGTACCCTGTGGCCTGGCAACATGACTGAGGCTTGATTCAGGAACCCTGTGGCCTGGGAACTTGAATGTGGTTTGATCGCAGAAACCTGTGGACTGGCAACATGACTGAGGTTTGATGGTGGAACCCTGTGCACTGGGAACATGACTGAGGCCTGATACTGGAACCCCGTGGCCTGGGAACATGACATTGGTTTGATTCTGGAACCCTGTTTCCTGGGAACATGACTGAGGTTTGATGGTTGAACCCTGTGGCCTGGCAACATGACTGAGGTTTGATTGTGGAACCCTCAGGCTTGGGAACATGACTGAGGCTTGATGGTGTAACCCTGTGGCCTGGCAACAGGACTGAGATTTAATGGTGGAACCCTGTGGCCTGGGAACATGACATCAGTTTCTATTCTGGTACCCTGTTGCCTGGGAACATGAAATCGGTTTGATTCTGGAAACCTGTGGCCTGGGAATATGACTGAGGTTTGATGGTGGTACCCTATGGCCTGGCAACATGACTGAGGTTTGACTCTGGATCCCTGTGGCCTGGGAACATGACTGAGGCGTGATTCTGGAAACCTGTGACCTGGGAACATGACATCTGTTTAGATTGTGGAATACTGTGCCCTGGGAACCTGACTGAGGCTTGGTTCTGGAACCCTGTGGACTGGGAATATGACTGAGGTTTTATTCTGGAACCCTGTAGCCTGGGAACATAATTGCGGATTGATTCTGGAACCCTGTGGCCTGGGAACACGACTGAGGATAGATTCTGGAACCCTGTGGCCGGGGAACATGACATCGGTTGGATTCTGGAAACCTGTGGCATGGGAACATGAGTGAGGTTTGACTGTGGAACCCTCTGGCCTGGGATTATGACTGTGGTTTAATTCTCTAACCCTGTAGCCTGGCAACATGACAGATGTTTGATTGTGGAACCCTCAGGCTAGGGAACGTGACTGAGGCTTGATGGTGGAAGCCTGTGGCCTTGCAACAGGATTGAGGTTTGATGGTGGAACCCTGTGGCCTGGCAAGATGACTTAGGTTTGATTGTGGAACACTCTGGCCTGGGAACATGACTGAGGCTTGATGGTGGAACCGTGGCCTGGCAACAGGACTGAGGTTTGATTGTGGAACCCTCTGGCCTGGGAATATGACTGAGGTTTAATTGTGGAACTCTGTGGCCTGGGAATATGAGTGAGGCTTGATTCTGGAACCCTGTGGCCTGGGAACATGCCTGGGGTTTTATTTTTGGAACTTGTGTCCAGGGAACATGACTGAGGTTTGGTTCTGAAACCCTTTGTCCTGGGAACATGACTGAGGTTTGATTCTGGAACCATGAGGCCTGGGAATATGACTGAGGTTTGATTCTGAAAACCATTGGCCTGGGAACATGACTGATGTGAGATTGTGGAATCCTGTGGTCTGGGAACATGACTGAGGTTTGTTGGAAAAACCCTGTGGCCTGGGAACATGACTGAGGTTTGATGGAGGTACCCTGTGGCCTGGCAACATGACATTGGATTGATTCTGGAACCCTGTTTCCTGGGAATATGACTGAGGTTTGATGGTTGAACTCTGTGGCCTGGCAACATGACTGAGGTTTGATTCTGGAACCATGTGGCATTGGTATATGACTGAGGTTTGATTCTGGAAACCATTGGCCTGGGAACATGACTGATGTGAGATTGTGGAATCCTGTGGCCTGGGAACATGACTGAGGTTTGATGGAAAAACCCTGTGGCCTGGGAACATGACTGAGGTTTGATGGTGGTACCCTGTGGCCTGGCAACATGACTGAGGCTTGATTCTGGAACCCTGTGGCCTGGGAACTTGACTCTGATTTGATAGCAGAAACCTGTGGACTGGCAACATGACTGAGGTTTGATGGTGGAACCCTGTGCACTGGGAACATGACTGAGGCCTGATACTGGAACCCCGTGGCCTGGGAACATGACATTGGATTGATTCTGGAACCCTGTTTCCTGGGAATATGACTGAGGTTTGATGGTTGAACCCTGTGGCCTGGGAATATGACTGAGGTTTAATTGTGGAACTCTGTGGCCTGGGAACATGAGAACGGTTTGATTCTGGAACCCTGTGGCTTGGGAACATGTCTGAGGTTTGATGGTGGAAACCTGTGGCCTGGCAACATGACTGAGGTTTGTTTCTGGAACCCTGTTCCCTGGGAACATGACTGAGGTTTGATTCTGGACACCTTTGTCCTGGGAACATGACTGAGGTTTGATTGTGGAACCCTGTGGCCTGCGAACATGACTGAGGTTTGATTCTGGAACCATGTGTCCTGGGAATATGACTGAGGTTTGATTCTGGAAATCTGTGGCCTGGGAACTTGACTGAGGTTTGATGGCAGAAACCTGTGGACTGGCAACATGACTGAGGTTTGATTGTGGAACCCTGTGCACTGGGAACATGACTGAGGCCTGATACTGGAACCCTGTGGCCTGGGAACATGACATTGGTTTGATTCTGGAACCCTGTTTCCTGGGAACATGACTGAGGTTTGATGGTTGAACCCTGTGGCCTGGCAACATGACTGAGGTTTGATTGTGGAACCCTCAGGCTTGGGAACATGACTGAGGCTTGATGGTGGAACCCTGTGGCCTGGCAACAGGACTCAGATTTGATGGTGGAACCCTGTGGCCTGGGAACATGACATCAGTTTCTATTCTGGTACCCTGTTGCCTGGGAACATGAAATCGGTTTGATTCTGGAAACCTGTGGCCTGGGAATATGACTGAGGTTTGATGGTGGTACCCTATGGCCTGGCAACATGACTGAGGTTTGATTCTGGATCCCTGTGGCCTGGGAACATGACTGAGGCGTGATTCTGGAAACCTGTGACCTGGGAACATGACATCTGTTTAGATTGTGGAATACTGTGCCCTGGGAACCTGACTGAGGCTTGGTTCTGGAACCCTGTGGACTGGGAATATGACTGAGGTTTTATTCTGGAACCCTGTAGCCTGGGAACATAATTGCGGATTGATTCTGGAACCCTGTGGCCTGGGAACACGACTGAGGATTGATTCTGGAACCCTGTAGCCTGGGAACATGACATCGGTTGGATTCTGGAAACCTGTGGCATGGGAACATGAGTGAGGTTTGACTGTGGAACCCTCTGGCCTGGGATTATGACTGTGGTTTAATTCTCTAACCCTGTGGCCTGGCAACATGACAGATGTTTGATTGTGGAACCCTCAGGCTAGGGAACGTGACTGAGGCTTGATGGTGGAAGCCTGTGGCCTTGCAACAGGATTGAGGTTTGATGGTGGAACCCTGTGGCCTGGCAAGATGACTTAGGTTTGATTGTGGAACACTCTGGCCTGGGAACATGACTGAGGCTTGATGGTGGAACCGTGGCCTGGCAACAGGACTGAGGTTTGATTGTGGAACCCTCTGGCCTGGGAATATGACTGAGGTTTAATTGTGGAACTCTGTGGCCTGGAAATATGAGTGAGGCTTGATTCTGGAACCCTGTGGCCTGGGAATATGCCTGGGGTTTTATTTTTGGAACTTGTGTCCAGGGAATATGACTGAGGTTTGATTCTGAAACCCTTTGTCCTGGGAACATGACTGAGGTTTGATTCTGGAACCATGAGGCCTGGGAATATGACTGAGGTTTGATTCTGAAAACCATTGGCCTGGGAACATGACTGATGTGAGATTGTGGAATCCTGTGGCCTGGGAACATGACTGAGGTTTGATGGCAGAAACCTGTGGACTGGCAACATGACTGAGGTTTGATTGTGGAACCCTGTGCACTGGGAACATGACTGAGGCCTTATACTGGAACCCTGTGGCCTGGGAACATGACATTGGTTTGATTCTGGAACCCTGTTTCCTGGGAACATGACTGAGGTTTGATGGTTGAACCCTGTGGCCTGGCAACATGACTGAGGTTTGATTGTGGAAACCTCAGGCTTGGGAACATGACTGAGGCTTGATGGTGGAACCCTGTGGCCTGGCAACATGACATTGGATTGATTCTGGAACCCTGTTTCCTGGGAATATGACTGAGGTTTGATGGTTGAACCCTGTGGCCTGGCAACATGACAGAGCTTTGATTGTGGAACCCTCAGGCCTGGGAACATGACTGAGGCTTGATGGTGGAACCGTGGCCTGGCAACAGGACTGAGGTTTGATGGTGGAACCCTCTGGCCTGGGAATATGACTGAGGTTTAATTGTGGAACCCTGTGGCCTGGGAACATGAGAACGGTTTGATTCTGGAACCCTGTGGCTTGGGAACATGTCTGAGGTTTGATGGTGGAAACCTGTGGCCTGGCAACATGACTGAGTTTTTTTTCTGGAACCCTGTTCCCTGGGAACATGACTGAGGTTTGATTCTGGACACCTTTGTCCTGGGAACATGACTGAGGTTTGATTGTGGAACCCTGTGGCCTGCGAACATGACTGAGGTTTGATTCTGGAACCATGTGTCCTCGGAATATGACTGAGGTTTGATTCTGGAAATCTGTGGCCTGGGAACTTGACTGAGGTTTGATGGCAGAAACCTGTGGACTGGCAACATGACTGAGGTTTGATTGTGGAACCCTGTGCACTGGGAACATGACTGAGGCCTGATACTGGAACCCTGTGGCCTGGGAACATGACATTGGTTTGATTCTGGAACCCTGTTTCCTGGGAACATGACTGAGGTTTGATGGTTGAACCCTGTGGCCTGGCAACATGACTGAGGTTTGATTGTGGAACCCTCAGGCTTGGGAACATGACTGAGGCTTGATGGTGGAACCCTGTGGCCTGGCAACAGGACTCAGATTTGATGGTGGAACCCTGTGGCCTGGGAACATGACATCAGTTTCTATTCTGGTACCCTGTTGCCTGGGAACATGAAATCGGTTTGATTCTGGAAACCTGTGGCCTGGGAATATGACTGAGGTTTGATGGTGGTACCCTATGGCCTGGCAACATGACTGAGGTTTGATTCTGGATCCCTGTGGCCTGGGAACATGACTGAGGCGTGATTCTGGAAACCTGTGACCTGGGAACATGACATCTGTTTAGATTGTGGAATACTGTGCCCTGGGAACCTGACTGAGGCTTGGTTCTGGAACCCTGTGGACTGGGAATATGACTGAGGTTTTATTCTGGAACCCTGTAGCCTGGGAACATAATTGCGGATTGATTCTGGAACCCTGTGGCCTGGGAACACGACTGAGGATTGATTCTGGAACCCTGTAGCCTGGGAACATGACATCGGTTGGATTCTGGAAACCTGTGGCATGGGAACATGAGTGAGGTTTGACTGTGGAACCCTCTGGCCTGGGATTATGACTGTGGTTTAATTCTCTAACCCTGTGGCCTGGCAACATGACAGATGTTTGATTGTGGAACCCTCAGGCTAGGGAACGTGACTGAGGCTTGATGGTGGAAGCCTGTGGCCTTGCAACAGGATTGAGGTTTGATGGTGGAACCCTGTGGCCTGGCAAGATGACTTAGGTTTGATTGTGGAACACTCTGGCCTGGGAACATGACTGAGGCTTGATGGTGGAACCGTGGCCTGGCAACAGGACTGAGGTTTGATTGTGGAACCCTCTGGCCTGGGAATATGACTGAGGTTTAATTGTGGAACTCTGTGGCCTGGAAATATGAGTGAGGCTTGATTCTGGAACCCTGTGGCCTGGGAATATGCCTGGGGTTTTATTTTTGGAACTTGTGTCCAGGGAATATGACTGAGGTTTGATTCTGAAACCCTTTGTCCTGGGAACATGACTGAGGTTTGATTCTGGAACCATGAGGCCTGGGAATATGACTGAGGTTTGATTCTGAAAACCATTGGCCTGGGAACATGACTGATGTGAGATTGTGGAATCCTGTGGCCTGGGAACATGACTGAGGTTTGATGGCAGAAACCTGTGGACTGGCAACATGACTGAGGTTTGATTGTGGAACCCTGTGCACTGGGAACATGACTGAGGCCTTATACTGGAACCCTGTGGCCTGGGAACATGACATTGGTTTGATTCTGGAACCCTGTTTCCTGGGAACATGACTGAGGTTTGATGGTTGAACCCTGTGGCCTGGCAACATGACTGAGGTTTGATTGTGGAAACCTCAGGCTTGGGAACATGACTGAGGCTTGATGGTGGAACCCTGTGGCCTGGCAACATGACATTGGATTGATTCTGGAACCCTGTTTCCTGGGAATATGACTGAGGTTTGATGGTTGAACCCTGTGGCCTGGCAACATGACAGAGCTTTGATTGTGGAACCCTCAGGCCTGGGAACATGACTGAGGCTTGATGGTGGAACCGTGGCCTGGCAACAGGACTGAGGTTTGATGGTGGAACCCTCTGGCCTGGGAATATGACTGAGGTTTAATTGTGGAACCCTGTGGCCTGGGAACATGAGAACGGTTTGATTCTGGAACCCTGTGGCTTGGGAACATGTCTGAGGTTTGATGGTGGAAACCTGTGGCCTGGCAACATGACTGAGTTTTTTTTCTGGAACCCTGTTCCCTGGGAACATGACTGAGGTTTGATTCTGGACACCTTTGTCCTGGGAACATGACTGAGGTTTGATTGTGGAACCCTGTGGCCTGCGAACATGACTGAGGTTTGATTCTGGAACCATGTGTCCTCGGAATATGACTGAGGTTTGATTCTGGAAATCTGTGGCCTGGGAACTTGACTGAGGTTTGATGGCAGAAACCTGTGGACTGGCAACATGACTGAGGTTTGATTGTGGAACCCTGTGCACTGGGAACATGACTGAGGCCTGATACTGGAACCCTGTGGCCTGGGAACATGACATTGGTTTGATTCTGGAACCCTGTTTCCTGGGAACATGACTGAGGTTTGATGGTTGAACCCTGTGGCCTGGCAACATGACTGAGGTTTGATTGTGGAAACCTCAGGCTTGGGAACATGACTGAGGCTTGATGGTGGAACCCTGTGGCCTGGCAACAGGACTCAGATATGATGGTGGAACCCTGTGGCCTGGGAACATGACATCAGTTTGTATTCTGGTACCCTGTTGCCTGGGAACATGAAATCGGTTTGATTCTGGAAACCTGTGGCCTGGGAATATGACTGAGGTTTGATGGTGGTACCCTATGGCCTGGCAACATGACTGAGGTTTGATTCTGGATTCCTGTGGCCTGGGAACATGACTGAGGCGTGATTCTGGAAACCTGTGACCTGGGAACATGACATCTGTTTAGATTGTGGAATACTGTGCCCTATGAACCTGACTGAGACTTGGTTCTGGAACCCTGTGGACTGGGAATATGACTGAGGTTTTATTCTGGAACCCTGTAGCCAGGGACCATAACTGAGTAGTGATTCTGGAACCCTGTGGCCTGGGAACATGACTGAGGTTTGATGGCAGAAACCTGTGGACTGGCAACATGACTGAGGTTTGATTGTGGAACCCTGTGCACTGGGAACATGACTGAGGCCTTATACTGGAACCCTGTGGCCTGGGAACATGACATTGGTTTGATTCTGGAACCCTGTTTCCTGGGAACATGACTGAGGTTTGATGGTTGAACCCTGTGGCCTGGCAACATGACTGAGGTTTGATTGTGGAAACCTCAGGCTTGGGAACATGACTGAGGCTTGATGGTGGAACCCTGTGGCCTGGCAACATGACATTGGATTGATTCTGGAACCCTGTTTCCTGGGAATATGACTGAGGTTTGATGGTGGAACCCTGTGGCCTGGCAACATGACAGAGCTTTGATTGTGGAACCCTCAGGCCTGGGAACATGACTGAGGCTTGATGGTGGAACCGTGGCCTGGCAACAGGACTGAGGTTTGATGGTGGAACCCTCTGGCCTGGGAATATGACTGAGGTTTAATTGTGGAACCCTGTGGCCTGGGAACATGAGAACGGTTTGATTCTGGAACCCTGTGGCTTGGGAACATGTCTGAGGTTTGATGGTGGAAACCTGTGGCCTGGCAACATGACTGAGTTTTTTTTCTGGAACCCTGTTCCCTGGGAACATGACTGAGGTTTGATTCTGGACACCTTTGTCCTGGGAACATGACTGAGGTTTGATTGTGGAACCCTGTGGCCTGCGAACATGACTGAGGTTTGATTCTGGAACCATGTGTCCTGGGAATATGACTGAGGTTTGATTCTGGAAATCTGTGGCCTGGGAACTTGACTGAGGTTTGATGGCAGAAACCTGTGGACTGGCAACATGACTGAGGTTTGATTGTGGAACCCTGTGCACTGGGAACATGACTGAGGCCTGATACTGGAACCCTGTGGCCTGGGAACATGACATTGGTTTGATTCTGGAACCCTGTTTCCTGGGAACATGACTGAGGTTTGATGGTTGAACCCTGTGGCCTGGCAACATGACTGAGGTTTGATTGTGGAAACCTCAGGCTTGGGAACATGACTGAGGCTTGATGGTGGAACCCTGTGGCCTGGCAACAGGACTCAGATTTGATGGTGGAACCCTGTGGCCTGGGAACATGACATCAGTTTGTATTCTGGTACCCTGTTGCCTGGGAACATGAAATCGGTTTGATTCTGGAAACCTGTGGCCTGGGAATATGACTGAGGTTTGATGGTGGTACCCTATGGCCTGGCAACATGACTGAGGTTTGATTCTGGATTCCTGTGGCCTGGGAACATGACTGAGGCGTGATTCTGGAAACCTGTGACCTGGGAACATGACATCTGTTTAGATTGTGGAATACTGTGCCCTATGAACCTGACTGAGACTTGGTTCTGGAACCCTGTGGACTGGGAATATGACTGAGGTTTTATTCTGGAACCCTGTAGCCAGGGACCATAACTGAGTAGTGATTCTGGAACCCTGTGGCCTGGGAACATGACTGAGGTTTTATTCTGGAACCCTGTGGCCTGGGAATATGACTGAGGATTGATTCTGGAACCCTGTGGCCTGGGAACATGACATCAGTTGGATTCTTGAAACCTGTGGCATGGGAACATGAGTGAGGTTTGACTTTGGAACCCTCTGGCCTGGGAATATGACTGTGGTTTAATTCTGTAAACCTGTGGCCTGGCAACATGACAGAGGTTTGATTGTGGAACCCTCAGGATTGGGAACGTGACTGAGGCTTGATGGTGGAAGCCTGTGGCCTGGCAACAGGACTGAGAGTTGATGGTGGAAGCCTGAGGCCTGGCAAGATGACTTAGGTTTGATTGTGGAACACTCAAGCCTGGGAACGTGACTGAGGCTTGATGGTGGAACCGTGGCCTGACAACAGGACTGATGTATGATTGTGGAACCCTCTGGCCTGGGAATATGAGTGAGGCTTGATTCTGGAACCCTGTGGCCTGGGAACATAACTGAAGTTTGATTCTGGAACCCTGTGGCCTGGGAACATGACATCAGTGGATTGTGGAACCCTGTGGCCTGGGAACATGTCTGAGGTTTGATGGTGGAAACCTGTGGCCTGGCAACATGACTGAGGTTTGTTTCTGGAACCCTGTTCCCTGGGAACATGACTGAGGTTTGATTCTGGACACCTTCGTCCTGGGAACATGATTGAGGTTTGATTGTGGAACCCTGTGGCCTGCGAACATGACTGAGGTTTGATTCTGGAACCATGTGTCCTGGGAATATGACTGAGGTTTGATTCTGGAAATCTGTGGCCTGGGAACTTGACTGATGTGAGATTGTGGAATCCTGTGGCCTGGGAATATGACTGAGGTTTAATTGTGGAACCCTGTGAACTGGGAATATGACTGAGGTTTAATTGTGGAACCCTGTGGCCTGGGAATATGACTGAGGTTTAATTGTGGAACCCTGTGGCCTGGGAATATGAGTGAGGCTTGATTCTGGAACCCTGTGGCCTGGGAACATGCCTGGGGTTTTATTTTTGGAACCTGTGTCCAGGGAACATGACTGAGGTTTTATTCTGGAACCCTTTGTCCTGGGAACATGACTGAGGTTTGATGGTGGTACCCTGTGGCCTGGAAACATGACTGAGGCTTGATTCTGGAACCCTGTGGCCTGGGAACTTGAATGTGGTTTGATCGCAGAAACCTGTGGACTGGCAACATGACTGAGGCCTGATACTGGAACCCCGTGGCCTGGGAACATGACATTGGATTGATTCTGGAACCCTGTTTCCTGGGAATATGACTGAGGTTTGATGGTTGAACCCTGTGGCCTGGCAACATGACAGAGGTTTGATTGTGGAACCCTCAGGCCTGGGAACATGACTGAGGCTTGATGGTGGAAGCCTGTGGCCTTGCAACAGGATTGAGGTTTGATGGTGGAACCCTGTGGCCTGGCAAGATGACTTAGGTTTGATTGTGGAACACTCTGGCCTGGGAACATGACTGAGGCTTGATGGTGGAACCGTGGCCTGGCAACAGGACTGAGGTTTGATTGTGGAACCCTCTGGCCTGGGAATATGACTGAGGTTTAATTGTGGAACTCTGTGGCCTGGGAATATGCCTGGGGTTTTATTTTTGGAACTTGTATCCAGGGAATATGACTGAGGTTTGATTCTGAAACCCTTTGTCCTGGGAACATGACTGAGGTTTGATTCTGGAACCATGAGGCCTGGGAATATGACTGAGGTTTGATTCTGAAAACCATTGGCCTGGGAACATGACTGATGTGAGATTGTGGAATCCTGTGGCCTGGGAACATGACTGAGGTTTGATGGTGGTACCCTGTGGCCTGGCAACATGACATTGGATTGATTCTGGAACCCTGTTTCCTGGGAATATGACTGAGGTTTGATGGTTGAACCCTGTGGCCTGGCAACATGACAGAGGTTTGATTGTGGATCCCTCAGGCCTGGGAACATGACTGAGGCTTGATGGTGGAAGCCTGTGGCCTTGCAACAGGATTGAGGTTTGATGGTGGAACCCTGTGGCCTGGCAAGATGACTTAGGTTTGATTGTGGAACACTCTGGCCTGGGAACATGACTGAGGCTTGATGGTGGAACCGTGGCCTGGCAACAGGACTGAGGTTTGATGGTGGAACCCTCTGGCCTGGGAATATGACTGAGGTTTAATTGTGGAACCCTGTGGCCTGGGAACATGAGAACGGTTTGATTCTGGAACCCTGTGGCTTGGGAACATGTCTGAGGTTTGATGGTGGAAACCTGTGGCCTGGCAACATGACTGAGTTTTTTTTCTGGAACCCTGTTCCCTGGGAACATGACTGAGGTTTGATTCTGGACACCTTTGTCCTGGGAACATGACTGAGGTTTGATTGTGGAACCCTGTGGCCTGCGAACATGACTGAGGTTTGATTCTGGAACCATGTGTCCTCGGAATATGACTGAGGTTTGATTCTGGAAATCTGTGGCCTGGGAACTTGACTGAGGTTTGATGGCAGAAACCTGTGGACTGGCAACATGACTGAGGTTTGATTGTGGAACCCTGTGCACTGGGAACATGACTGAGGCCTGATACTGGAACCCTGTGGCCTGGGAACATGACATTGGTTTGATTCTGGAACCCTGTTTCCTGGGAACATGACTGAGGTTTGATGGTTGAACCCTGTGGCCTGGCAACATGACTGAGGTTTGATTGTGGAAACCTCAGGCTTGGGAACATGACTGAGGCTTGATGGTGGAACCCTGTGGCCTGGCAACAGGACTCAGATATGATGGTGGAACCCTGTGGCCTGGGAACATGACATCAGTTTGTATTCTGGTACCCTGTTGCCTGGGAACATGAAATCGGTTTGATTCTGGAAACCTGTGGCCTGGGAATATGACTGAGGTTTGATGGTGGTACC
Organism: Balaenoptera physalus; assembly: GCF_965194825.1. Classification (NCBI taxonomy): domain Eukaryota; kingdom Metazoa; phylum Chordata; class Mammalia; order Artiodactyla; family Balaenopteridae; genus Balaenoptera; species Balaenoptera physalus. The sequence goes on along the minus strand of NW_028125446.1, from coordinate 137,493 downwards.
CTATGGCCTGGCAACATGACTGAGGTTTGATTCTGGATTCCTGTGGCCTGGGAACATGACTGAGGCGTGATTCTGGAAACCTGTGACCTGGGAACATGACATCTGTTTAGATTGTGGAATACTGTGCCCTATGAACCTGACTGAGACTTGGTTCTGGAACCCTGTGGACTGGGAATATGACTGAGGTTTTATTCTGGAACCCTGTAGCCAGGGACCATAACTGAGTAGTGATTCTGGAACCCTGTGGCCTGGGAACATGACTGAGGTTTGATGGCAGAAACCTGTGGACTGGCAACATGACTGAGGTTTGATTGTGGAACCCTGTGCACTGGGAACATGACTGAGGCCTTATACTGGAACCCTGTGGCCTGGGAACATGACATTGGTTTGATTCTGGAACCCTGTTTCCTGGGAACATGACTGAGGTTTGATGGTTGAACCCTGTGGCCTGGCAACATGACTGAGGTTTGATTGTGGAAACCTCAGGCTTGGGAACATGACTGAGGCTTGATGGTGGAACCCTGTGGCCTGGCAACATGACATTGGATTGATTCTGGAACCCTGTTTCCTGGGAATATGACTGAGGTTTGATGGTGGAACCCTGTGGCCTGGCAACATGACAGAGCTTTGATTGTGGAACCCTCAGGCCTGGGAACATGACTGAGGCTTGATGGTGGAACCGTGGCCTGGCAACAGGACTGAGGTTTGATGGTGGAACCCTCTGGCCTGGGAATATGACTGAGGTTTAATTGTGGAACCCTGTGGCCTGGGAACATGAGAACGGTTTGATTCTGGAACCCTGTGGCTTGGGAACATGTCTGAGGTTTGATGGTGGAAACCTGTGGCCTGGCAACATGACTGAGTTTTTTTTCTGGAACCCTGTTCCCTGGGAACATGACTGAGGTTTGATTCTGGACACCTTTGTCCTGGGAACATGACTGAGGTTTGATTGTGGAACCCTGTGGCCTGCGAACATGACTGAGGTTTGATTCTGGAACCATGTGTCCTCGGAATATGACTGAGGTTTGATTCTGGAAATCTGTGGCCTGGGAACTTGACTGAGGTTTGATGGCAGAAACCTGTGGACTGGCAACATGACTGAGGTTTGATTGTGGAACCCTGTGCACTGGGAACATGACTGAGGCCTGATACTGGAACCCTGTGGCCTGGGAACATGACATTGGTTTGATTCTGGAACCCTGTTTCCTGGGAACATGACTGAGGTTTGATGGTTGAACCCTGTGGCCTGGCAACATGACTGAGGTTTGATTGTGGAAACCTCAGGCTTGGGAACATGACTGAGGCTTGATGGTGGAACCCTGTGGCCTGGCAACAGGACTCAGATTTGATGGTGGAACCCTGTGGCCTGGGAACATGACATCAGTTTGTATTCTGGTACCCTGTTGCCTGGGAACATGAAATCGGTTTGATTCTGGAAACCTGTGGCCTGGGAATATGACTGAGGTTTGATGGTGGTACCCTATGGCCTGGCAACATGACTGAGGTTTGATTCTGGATTCCTGTGGCCTGGGAACATGACTGAGGCGTGATTCTGGAAACCTGTGACCTGGGAACATGACATCTGTTTAGATTGTGGAATACTGTGCCCTATGAACCTGACTGAGACTTGGTTCTGGAACCCTGTGGACTGGGAATATGACTGAGGTTTTATTCTGGAACCCTGTAGCCAGGGACCATAACTGAGTAGTGATTCTGGAACCCTGTGGCCTGGGAACATGACTGAGGTTTTATTCTGGAACCCTGTGGCCTGGGAATATGACTGAGGATTGATTCTGGAACCCTGTGGCCTGGGAACATGACATCAGTTGGATTCTTGAAACCTGTGGCATGGGAACATGAGTGAGGTTTGACTTTGGAACCCTCTGGCCTGGGAATATGACTGTGGTTTAATTCTGTAAACCTGTGGCCTGGCAACATGACAGAGGTTTGATTGTGGAACCCTCAGGATTGGGAACGTGACTGAGGCTTGATGGTGGAAGCCTGTGGCCTGGCAACAGGACTGAGAGTTGATGGTGGAAGCCTGAGGCCTGGCAAGATGACTTAGGTTTGATTGTGGAACACTCAAGCCTGGGAACGTGACTGAGGCTTGATGGTGGAACCGTGGCCTGACAACAGGACTGATGTATGATTGTGGAACCCTCTGGCCTGGGAATATGAGTGAGGCTTGATTCTGGAACCCTGTGGCCTGGGAACATAACTGAAGTTTGATTCTGGAACCCTGTGGCCTGGGAACATGACATCAGTGGATTGTGGAACCCTGTGGCCTGGGAACATGTCTGAGGTTTGATGGTGGAAACCTGTGGCCTGGCAACATGACTGAGGTTTGTTTCTGGAACCCTGTTCCCTGGGAACATGACTGAGGTTTGATTCTGGACACCTTCGTCCTGGGAACATGATTGAGGTTTGATTGTGGAACCCTGTGGCCTGCGAACATGACTGAGGTTTGATTCTGGAACCATGTGTCCTGGGAATATGACTGAGGTTTGATTCTGGAAATCTGTGGCCTGGGAACTTGACTGATGTGAGATTGTGGAATCCTGTGGCCTGGGAATATGACTGAGGTTTAATTGTGGAACCCTGTGAACTGGGAATATGACTGAGGTTTAATTGTGGAACCCTGTGGCCTGGGAATATGACTGAGGTTTAATTGTGGAACCCTGTGGCCTGGGAATATGAGTGAGGCTTGATTCTGGAACCCTGTGGCCTGGGAACATGCCTGGGGTTTTATTTTTGGAACCTGTGTCCAGGGAACATGACTGAGGTTTTATTCTGGAACCCTTTGTCCTGGGAACATGACTGAGGTTTGATGGTGGTACCCTGTGGCCTGGAAACATGACTGAGGCTTGATTCTGGAACCCTGTGGCCTGGGAACTTGAATGTGGTTTGATCGCAGAAACCTGTTGACTGGCAACATGACTGAGGCCTGATACTGGAACCCCGTGGCCTGGGAACATGACATTGGATTGATTCTGGAACCCTGTTTCCTGGGAATATGACTGAGGTTTGATGGTTGAACCCTGTGGCCTGGCAACATGACAGAGGTTTGATTGTGGAACCCTCAGGCCTGGGAACATGACTGAGGCTTGATGGTGGAAGCCTGTGGCCTTGCAACAGGATTGAGGTTTGATGGTGGAACCCTGTGGCCTGGCAAGATGACTTAGGTTTGATTGTGGAACACTCTGGCCTGGGAACATGACTGAGGCTTGATGGTGGAACCGTGGCCTGGCAACAGGACTGAGGTTTGATTGTGGAACCCTCTGGCCTGGGAATATGACTGAGGTTTAATTGTGGAACTCTGTGGCCTGGGAATATGCCTGGGGTTTTATTTTTGGAACTTGTATCCAGGGAATATGACTGAGGTTTGATTCTGAAACCCTTTGTCCTGGGAACATGACTGAGGTTTGATTCTGGAACCATGAGGCCTGGGAATATGACTGAGGTTTGATTCTGAAAACCATTGGCCTGGGAACATGACTGATGTGAGATTGTGGAATCCTGTGGCCTGGGAACATGACTGAGGTTTGTTGGAAAAACCCTGTGGCCTGGGAACATGACTGAGGTTTGATGGTGGTACCCTGTGGCCTGGCAACATGACATTGGATTGATTCTGGAACCCTGTTTCCTGGGAATATGACTGAGGTTTGATGGTTGAACCCTGTGGCCTGGCAACATGACAGAGGTTTGATTGTGGATCCCTCAGGCCTGGGAACATGACTGAGGCTTGATGGTGGAAGCCTGTGGCCTTGCAACAGGATTGAGGTTTGATGGTGGAACCCTGTGGCCTGGCAAGATGACTTAGGTTTGATTGTGGAACACTCTGGCCTGGGAACATGACTGAGGCTTGATGGTGGAACCGTGGCCTGGCAACAGGACTGAGGTTTGATTGTGGAACCCTCTGGCCTGGGAATATGACTGAGGTTTAATTGTGGAACTCTGTGGCCTGGGAATATGCCTGGGGTTTTATTTTTGGAACTTGTGTCCAGGGAATATGACTGAGGTTTGATTCTGAAACCCTTTGTCCTGGGAACATGACTGAGGTTTGATTCTGGAACCATGAGGCCTGGGAATATGACTGAGGTTTGATTCTGAAAACCATTGGCCTGGGAACATGACTGATGTGAGATTGTGGAATCCTGTGGCCTGGGAACATGACTGAGGTTTGTTGGAAAAACCCTGTGGCCTGGGAACATGACTGAGGTTTGATGGTGGTACCCTGTGGCCTGGCAACATGACATTGGATTGATTCTGGAACCCTGTTTCCTGGGAATATGACTGAGGTTTGATGGTTGAACCCTGTGGCCTGGCAACATGACAGAGGTTTGATTGTGGATCCCTCAGGCCTGGGAACATGACTGAGGCTTGATGGTGGAAGCCTGTGGCCTTGCAACAGGATTGAGGTTTGATGGTGGAACCCTGTGGCCTGGCAAGATGACTTAGGTTTGATTGTGGAACACTCTGGCCTGGGAACATGACTGAGGCTTGATGGTGGAACCGTGGCCTGGCAACAGGACTGAGGTTTGATTGTGGAACCCTCTGGCCTGGGAATATGACTGAGGTTTAATTGTGGAACTCTGTGGCCTGGGAATATGCCTGGGGTTTTATTTTTGGAACTTGTGTCCAGGGAATATGACTGAGGTTTGATTCTGAAACCCTTTGTCCTGGGAACATGACTGAGGTTTGATTCTGGAACCATGAGGCCTGGGAATATGACTGAGGTTTGATTCTGAAAACCATTGGCCTGGGAACATGACTGATGTGAGATTGTGGAATCCTGTGGCCTGGGAACATGACTGAGGTTTGTTGGAAAAACCCTGTGGCCTGGGAACATGACTGAGGTTTGATGGTTGAACCCTGTGGCCTGGCAACATGAAAGAGCTTTGATTGTGGAACCCTCAGGCCTGGGAACATGACTGAGGCTTGATGGTGGAACCGTGGCCTGGCAACAGGACTGAGGTTTGATGGTGGAACCCTCTGGCCTGGGAATATGACTGAGGTTTAATTGTGGAACCCTGTGGCCTGGGAACATGAGAACGGTTTGATTCTGGAACCCTGTGGCTTGGGAACATGTCTGAGGTTTGATGGTGGAAACCTGTGGCCTGGCAACATGACTGAGTTTTGTTTCTGGAACCTGGTTCCCTGGGAACATGACTGAGGTTTGATTCTGGACACCTTTGTCCTGGGAACATGACTGAGGTTTGATTGTGGAACCCTGTGGCCTGCGAACATGACTGAGGTTTGATTCTGGAACCATGTGTCCTCGGAATATGACTGAGGTTTGATTCTGGAAATCTGTGGCCTGGGAACTTGACTGAGGTTTTATTCTGGAACCCTGTGGCCTGGGAATATGACTGAGGATTGATTCTGGAACCCTGTGGCCTGGGAACATGACATCAGTTGGATTCTTGAAACCTGTGGCATGGGAACATGAGTGAGGTTTGACTTTGGAACCCTCTGGCCTGGGAATATGACTGTGGTTTAATTCTGTAAACCTGTGGCCTGGCAACATGACAGAGGTTTGATTGTGGAACCCTCAGGATTGGGAACGTGACTGAGGCTTGATGCTGGAAGCCTGTGGCCTGGCAACAGGACTGAGAGTTGATGGTGGAACCCTGAGGCCTGGCAAGATGACTTAGGTTTGATTGTGGAACACTCAAGCCTGGGAACGTGACTGAGGCTTGATGGTGGAACCGTGGCCTGACAACAGGACTGATGTATGATTGTGGAACCCTCTGGCCTGGGAATATGAGTGAGGCTTGATTCTGGAACCCTGTGGCCTGGGAACATAACTGAAGTTTGATTCTGGAACCCTGTGGCCTGGGAACATGACATCAGTGGATTGTGGAACCCTGTGGCCTGGGAACATGTCTGAGGTTTGATGGTGGAAACCTGTGGCCTGACAACATGACTGAGGTTTGTTTCTGGAACCCTGTTCCCTGGGAACATGACTGAGGTTTGATTCTGGACACCTTCGTCCTGGGAACATGATTGAGGTTTGATTGTGGAACCCTGTGGCCTGTGAACATGACTGAGGTTTGATTCTGGAACCATGTGTCCTGGGAATATGACTGAGGTTTGATTCTGGAAATCTGTGGCCTGGGAACTTGACTGATGTGAGATTGTGGAATCCTGTGGCCTGGGAATATGACTGAGGTTTAATTGTGGAACCCTGTGAACTGGGAACATGACTGAGGTTTAATTGTGGAACCCTGTGGCCTGGGAATACGACTGAGGTTTAATTGTGGAACCCTGTGGCCTGGGAATTTGAGTGAGGCTTGATTCTGGAACCCTGTGGCCTGGGAACATGCCTGGGGTTTTATTTTTGGAACCTGTGTCCAGGGAACATGACTGAGGTTTTATTCTGGAACCCTTTGTCCTGGGAACATGACTGAGGTTTGATGGTGGTACCCTGTGGCCTGGAAACATGACTGAGGCTTGATTCTGGAACCCTGTGGCCTGGGAACTTGAATGTGGTTTGATCGCAGAAACCTGTGGACTGGCAACATGACTGAGGCCTGATACTGGAACCCCGTGGCCTGGGAACATGACATTGGATTGATTCTGGAACCCTGTTTCCTGGGAATATGACTGAGGTTTGATGGTTGAACCCTGTGGCCTGGCAACATGACAGAGGTTTGATTGTGGAACCCTCAGGCCTGGGAACATGACTGAGGCTTGATGGTGGAACCGTGGCCTGGCAACAGGAGTGAGGTTTGATGGTGGAACCCTCTGGCCTGGGAATATGACTGAGGTTTAATTGTGGAACCCTGTGGCCTGGGAATATGAGGGAGTCTTGATTCTGGAACCCTGTGGCCTGGGAATATAACTGAGGTTTGATTCTGGAACCCTGTGACCTGGGAACATGACATCAGTGGATTGTGGAACCCTGTGTCTTGGGAACATGTCTGAGGTTTGATGGTGGAAACCTGTGGCCTGGCAACATGACTGAGGTTTGTTTCTGGAACCCTGTTCCCTGGGAACATGACTGAGGTTTGATTCTGGACACCTTTGTCCTGGGAACATGACTGAGGTTTGATTGTGGAACCCTGTGGCCTGTGAACATGACTGAGGTTTGATTCTGGAACCATGTGTCCTGGGAATATGACTGAGGTTTGATTCTGGAAATCTGTGGCCTGGGAACTTGACTGAGGTTTGATGGCAGAAACCTGTGGACTGGCAACATGACTGAGGTTTGATTGTGGAACCCTGTGCCCTGGAAATATGACTGAGGCCTGGTACTGGAAACCCATGGCCTGGGAACTTGACTTTGGTTTGATTCTGGAAACCTGTGTCCTGGGAACATGATTGAGGCTTGATGGAGGAACCCTGTGCACTGGGAACATGACTGAGGTTTGATGGTGGTACCCTGTGGCCTGGCAACATGACTGAGGCTTGATTCTGGAACCCTGTGGCCTGGGAACTTGAATGTGGTTTGATCGCAGAAACCTGTGGACTGGCAACATGACTGAGGTTTGATGGTGGAACCCTGTGCACTGGGAACATGAATGAGGCCTGATAATGGAACCCCGTGGCCTGGGAACATGACATTCGTTTGATTCTGGAACCCTGTTTCCTGGGAACATGACTGAGGTTTGATGGTTGAACCCTGTGGCCTGGCAACATGACTGAGGTTTGATTGTGGAACCCTCAGGCTTGGGAACATGACTGAGGCTTGATGGTGGAACACTGTGGTCTGGCAACAGGACTGAGATTTAATGGTGGAACCCTGTGGCCTGGCAACATGACTGAGGTTTGATTGTGGAACCCTCAGGCTTGGGAACATGACTGAGGCTTGATGGTGGAACCCTGTGTCCTGGCAACAGGACTGAGATTTAATGGTGGAACCCTGTGGCCTGGGAACATGACTTCGGTTTGGATTCTGGTACCCTGTTGCTTGGGAACATGAAATCGGTTTGATTCTGGAAACCTGTGGCCTGGGAATATGACTGAGGTTTGATGGTGGTACCCTATGGCCTGGCAACATGACTGAGGTTTGATTCTGGATCCCTGTGGCCTGGGAACATGACTGAGGCGTGATTCTGGTAACCTGTTACCTGGGAACATGACATCGGTTTAGATTGTGGAATACTGTGCCCTGGGAACCTGACTGAGGCTTGGTTCTGGAACCCTGTGGACTGGGAATATGACTGAGGTTTTATTCTGGAACCCTGTAGCCTGGGAACATAATTGCGGATTGATTCTGGAACCCTGTGGCCTGGGAACACGACTGAGGATTGATTCTGGAACCCTGTGGCCTGGGAACATGACATCGGTTGGATTCTGGAAACCTGTGGCATGGGAACATGAGTGAGGTTTGACTGTGGAACCCTCTGGCCTGGGATTATGACTGTGGTTTAATTCTCTAACCCTGTGGCCTGGCAACATGACAGATGTTTGATTGTGGAACCCTCAGGCTAGGGAACGTGACTGAGGCTTGATGGTGGAAGCCTGTGGCCTTGCAACAGGATTGAGGTTTGATGGTGGAACCCTGTGGCCTGGCAAGATGACTTAGGTTTGATTGTGGAACACTCTGGCCTTGGAACATGACTGAGGCTTGATGGTGGAACCGTGGCCTGGCAACAGGACTGAGGTTTGATTGTGGAACCCTCTGGCCTGGGAATATGACTGAGGTTTAATTGTGGAACTCTGTGGCCTGGGAATATGAGTGAGGCTTGATTCTGGAACCCTGTGGCCTGGGAACATGCCTGGGGTTTTATTTTTGGAACTTGTGTCCAGGGAACATGACTGAGGTTTGATTCTGAAACCCTTTGTCCTGGGAACATGACTGAGGTTTGATTCTGGAACCATGAGGCCTGGGAATATGACTGAGGTTTGATTCTGAAAACCATTGGCCTGGGAACATGACTGATGTGAGATTGTGGAATCCTGTGGTCTGGGAACATGACTGAGGTTTGTTGGAAAAACCCTGTGGCCTGGGAACATGACTGAGGTTTGATGGTGGTACCCTGTGGCCTGGCAACATGACATTGGATTGATTCTGGAACCCTGTTTCCTGGGAATATGACTGAGGTTTGATGGTTGAAACCTGTGGCCTGGCAACATGACTGAGGTTTGATTCTGGAACCATGTGGCATTGGTATATGACTGAGGTTTGATTCTGGAAACCATAGGCCTGGGAACATGACTGATGTGAGATTGTGGAATCCTGTGGCCTGGGAACATGACTGAGGTTTGATGGAAAAACCCTGTGGCCTGGGAACATGACTGAGGTTTGATGGTGGTACCCTGTGGCCTGGCAACATGACTGAGGTTTGATGGAAAAACCCTGTGGCCTGGGAACATGACTGAGGTTTGATGGTGGTACCCTGTGGCCTGGCAACATGACTGAGGTTTGTTTCTGGAACCCTGTTCCCTGGGAACATGACTGAGGTTTGATTCTGGACACCTTCGTCCTGGGAACATGATTGAGGTTTGATTGTGGAACACTGTGGCCTGCGAACATGACTGAGGTTTGATTCTGGAACCATGTGTCCTGGGAATATGACTGAGGTTTGATTCTGGAAATCTGTGGCCTGGGAACTTGACTGATGTGAGATTGTGGAATCCTGTGGCCTGGGAATATGACTGAGGTTTAATTGTGGAACCCTGTGGCCTGGGAATATGAGTGAGGCTTGATTCTGGAACCCTGTGGCCTGGGAACATGCCTGGGGTTTTATTTTTGGAACCTGTGTCCAGGGAACATGACTGAGGTTTTATTCTGGAACCCTTTGTCCTGGGAACATGACTGAGGTTTGATGGTGGTACCCTGTGGCCTGGAAACATGACTGAGGCTTGATTCTGGAACCCTGTGGCCTGGGAACTTGAATGTGGTTTGATCGCAGAAACCTGTGGACTGGCAACATGACTGAGGCCTGATACTGGAACCCCGTGGCCTGGGAACATGAAATTGGATTGATTCTGGAACCCTGTTTCCTGGGAATATGACTGAGGTTTGATGGTTGAACCCTGTGGCCTGGCAACATGACAGAGGTTTGATTGTGGAACCCTCAGGCCTGGGAACATGACTGAGGCTTGATGGTGGAACCGTGGCCTGGCAACAGGACTGATGTATGATTGTGGAACCCTCTGGCCTGGGAATATGAGTGAGGCTTGATTCTGGAACCCTGTGGCCTGGGAACATAACTGAAGTTTGATTCTGGAACCCTGTGGCCTGGGAACATGACATCAGTGGATTGTGGAACCCTGTGGCCTGGGAATATGTCTGAGGTTTGATGGTGGAAACCTGTGGCCTGGCAACATGACTGAGGTTTGTTTCTGGAACCCTGTTCCCTGGGAACATGACTGAGGTTTGATTCTGGACACCTTCGTCCTGGAAACATGATTGAGGTTTGATTGTGGAACCCTGTGGCCTGCGAACATGACTGAGGTTTGATTCTGGAACCATGTGTCCTGGGAATATGACTGAGGTTTGATTCTGGAACCCTGTGGCCTGGGAACATGACTGAGGCTTGATTCTGGAACCCTGTGGCCTGGGAACTTGAATGTGGTTTGATCGCAGAAACCTGTGGACTGGCAACATGACTGAGGCCTGATACTGGAACCCCGTGGCCTGGGAACATGACATTGGATTGATTCTGGAACCCTGTTTCCTGGGAATATGACTGAGGTTTGATGGTTGAACCCTGTGGCCTGGCAACATGACAGAGGTTTGATTGTGGAACCCTCAGGCCTGGGAACATGACTGAGGCTTGATGGTGGAACCGTGGCCTGGCAACAGGACTGATGTATGATTGTGGAACCCTCTGGCCTGGGAATATGAGTGAGGCTTGATTCTGGAACCCTGTGGCCTGGGAACATAACTGAAGTTTGATTCTGGAACCCTGTGGCCTGGGAACATGACATCAGTGGATTGTGGAACCCTGTGGCCTGGGAATATGTCTGAGGTTTGATGGTGGAAACCTGTGGCCTGGCAACATGACTGAGGTTTGTTTCTGGAACCCTGTTCCCTGGGAACATGACTGAGGTTTGATTCTGGACACCTTCGTCCTGGGAACATGATTGAGGTTTAATTGTGGAACCCTGTGAACTGGGAATATGACTGAGGTTTAATTGTGGAACCCTGTGAACTGGGAATATGACTGAGGTTTAATTGTGGAACCCTGTGGCCTGGGAATATGACTGAGGTTTAATTGTGGAACCCTGTGGCCTGGGAATATGACTGAGGTTTAATTGTGGAACCCTGTGGCCTGGGAATATGAGTGAGGCTTGATTCTGGAACCCTGTGGCCTGGGAAAATGCCTGGTGTTTTATTTTTGGAACCTGTGTCCAGGGAACATGACTGAGGTTTTATTCTGGAACCCTTTGTCCTGGGAACATGACTGAGGTTTGATGGTGGTACCCTGTGTCCTGGAAACATGACTGAGGCTTGATTCTGGAACCCTGTGGCCTGGGAACTTGAATGTGGTTTGATCGCAGAAACCTGGGAATGGCAACATGACTGAGGCCTGATACTGGAACCCCGTGGCCTGGGAACATGACATTGGATTGATTCTGGAACCCTGTTTCCTGGGAATATGACTGAGGTTTGATGGTTGAACCCTGTGGCCTGGCAACATGACAGAGGTTTGATTGTGGAACCCTCAGGCCTGGGAACATGACTGAGGCTTGATGGTGGAACCATGTGTCCTGGGAATATGACTGAGGTTTGATTCTGGAAATCTGTGGCCTGGGAACTTGACTTATGTGAGATTGTGGAATCCTGTGGCCTGGGAATATGACTGAGGTTTAATTGTGGAACCCTGTGAACTAGGAATATGACTGAGGTTTAATTGTGGAACCATGTGGCCTGGGAATATGACTGAGGTTTAATTGTGGAACCCTGTGGCCTGGGAATATGAGTGAGGCTTGATTCTGGAACCCTGTGGCCTGGGAACATGCCTGGGGTTTTATTTTTGGAACCTGTGTCCAGGGAACATGACTGAGGTTTTATTCTGGAACCCTTTGTCCTGGGAACATGACTGAGGTTTGATGGTGGTACCCTGTGGCCTGGAAACATGACTGAGGCTTGATTCTGGAACCCTGTGGCCTGGGAACTTGAATGTGGTTTGATCGCAGAAACCTGTGGACTGGCAACATGACTGAGGTTTGATGGTGGAACCCTGTGCACTGGGAACATGACTGAGGACTGATACTGGAACACCGTGGCCTGGGAACATGACATTGGATTGATTCTGGAACCCTGTTTCCTGGGAATATGACTGAGGTTTGATGGTTGAACCCTGTGGCCTGGCAACATGACAGAGGTTTGATTGTGGAACCCTCAGGCCTGGGAACATGACTGAGGCTTGATGGTGGAACCGTGGCCTGGCAACAGGAGTGAGGTTTGATGGTGGAACCCTCTGGCCTGGGAATATGACTGAGGTTTAATTGTGGAACCCTGTGGCCTGGGAATATGAGGGAGTCTTGATTCTGGAACCCTGTGGCCTGGGAATATAACTGAGGTTTGATTCTGGAACCCTGTGACCTGGGAACATGACATCAGTGGATTGTGGAACCCTGTGGCTTGGGAACATGTCTGAGGTTTGATGGTGGAAACCTGTGGCCTGGCAACATGACTGAGGTTTGTTTCTGGAACCCTGTTCCCTGGGAACATGACTGAGGTTTGATTCTGGACACCTTTGTCCTGGGAACATGACTGAGGTTTGATTGTGGAACCCTGTGGCCTGCGAACATGACTGAGGTTTGATTCTGGAACCATGTGTCCTGGGAATATGACTGAGGTTTGATTCTGGAAATCTGTGGCCTGGGAACTTGACTGAGGTTTGATGGCAGAAACCTGTGGACTAGCAACATGACTGAGGTTTGATTGTGGAACCCTGTGCCCTGGAAATATGACTGAGGCCTGGTACTGGAAACCCATGGCCTGGGAACTTGATTTTGGTTTGATTCTGGAAACCTGTGTCCTGGGAACATGATTGAGGCTTGATGGAGGAACCCTGTGCACTGGGAACATGACTGAGGTTTGATGGTGGTACCCTGTGGCCTGGCAACATGACTGAGGCTTGATTCTGGAACCCTGTGGCCTGGGAACTTGAATGTGGTTTGATCGCAGAAACCTGTGGACTGGCAACATGACTGAGGTTTGATGGTGGAACCCTGTGCACTGGGAACATGACTGAGGCCTGATACTGGAACCCCGTGGCCTGGGAACATGACATTGGTTTGATTCTGGAACCCTGTTTCCTGGGAACATGACTGAGATTTAATGGTGGAACCCTGTGGCCTGGGAACATGACTTCGGTTTGGATTCTGGTACCCTGTTGCCTGGGAACATGAAATCGGTTTGATTCTGGAAACCTGTGGCCTGGGAATATGACTGAGGTTTGATGGTGGTACCCTATGGCCTGGCAACATGACTGAGGTTTGATTCTGGATCCCTGTGGCCTGGGAACATGACTGAGGCATGATTCTGGAAACCTGTGACCTGGGAACATGACATCTGTTTAGATTGTGGAATACTGTGCCCTGGGAACCTGACTGAGGCTTGGTTCTGGAACCCTGTGGACTGGGAATATGACTGAGGTTTTATTCTGGAACCCTGTAGCCTGGGAACATAATTGCGGATTGATTCTGGAACCCTGTGGCCTGGGAACACGACTGAGGATAGATTCTGGAACCCTGTGGCCGGGGAACATGACATCGGTTGGATTCTGGAAACCTGTGGCATGGGAACATGAGTGAGGTTTGACTGTGGAACCCTCTGGCCTGGGATTATGACTGTGGTTTAATTCTCTAACCCTGTGGCCTGGCAACATGACAGATGTTTGATTGTGGAACCCTCAGGCTAGGGAACGTGACTGAGGCTTGATGGTGGAAGCCTGTGGCCTTGCAACAGGATTGAGGTTTGATGGTGGAACCCTGTGGCCTGGCAAGATGACTTAGGTTTGATTGTGGAACACTCTGGCCTGGGAACATGACTGAGGCTTGATGGTGGAACCGTGGCCTGGCAACAGGACTGAGGTTTGATTGTGGAACCCTCTGGCCTGGGAATATGACTGAGGTTTAATTGTGGAACTCTGTGGCCTGGGAATATGAGTGAGGCTTGATTCTGGAACCCTGTGGCCTGGGAACATGCCTGGGGTTTTATTTTTGGAACTTGTGTCCAGGGAACATGACTGAGGTTTGGTTCTGAAACCCTTTGTCCTGGGAACATGACTGAGGTTTGATTCTGGAACCATGAGGCCTGGGAATATGACTGAGGTTTGATTCTGAAAACCATTGGCCTGGGAACATGACTGATGTGAGATTGTGGAATCCTGTGGTCTGGGAACATGACTGAGGTTTGTTGGAAAAACCCTGTGGCCTGGGAATATGACTGAGGTTTGATGGAGGTACCCTGTGGCCTGGCAACATGACATTGGATTGATTCTGGAACCCTGTTTCCTGGGAATATGACTGAGGTTTGATGGTTGAACTCTGTGGCCTGGCAACATGACTGAGGTTTGATTCTGGAACCATGTGGCATTGGTATATGACTGAGGTTTGATTCTGGAAACCATTGGCCTGGGAACATGACTGATGTGAGATTGTGGAATCCTGTGGCCTGGGAACATGACTGAGGTTTGATGGAAAAACCCTGTGGCCTGGGAACATGACTGAGGTTTGATGGTGGTACCCTGTGGCCTGGCAACATGACTGAGGCTTGATTCTGGAACCCTGTGGCCTGGGAACTTGACTCTGATTTGATAGCAGAAACCTGTGGACTGGCAACATGACTGAGGTTTGATGGTGGAACCCTGTGCACTGGGAACATGACTGAGGTTTGATTCTGGAAATCTGTGGCCTGGGAACTTGACTGATGTGAGATTGTGGAATCCTGTGGCCTGGGAATATGACTGAGGTTTAATTGTGGAACCCTGTGAACTGGGAATATGACTGAGGTTTAATTGTGGAACCCTGTGGCCTGGGAATATGACTGAGGTTTAATTGTGGAACCCTGTGGCCTGGGAATATGAGTGAGGCTTGATTCTGGAACCCTGTGGCCTGGGAACATGCCTGGGGTTTTATTTTTGGAACCTGTGTCCAGGGAACATGACTGAGGTTTTATTCTGGAACCCTTTGTCCTGGGAACATGACTGAGGTTTGATGGTGGTACCCTGTGGCCTGGAAACATGACTGAGGCTTGATTCTGGAACCCTGTGGCCTGGGAACTTGAATGTGGTTTGATCGCAGAAACCTGTGGACTGGCAACATGACTGAGGTTTGATGGTGGAACCCTGTGCACTGGGAACATGACTGAGGACTGATACTGGAACACCGTGGCCTGGGAACATGACATTGGATTGATTCTGGAACCCTGTTTCCTGGGAATATGACTGAGGTTTGATGGTTGAACCCTGTGGCCTGGCAACATGACAGAGGTTTGATTGTGGAACCCTCAGGCCTGGGAACATGACTGAGGTTTGATGGTGGAACCGTGGCCTGGCAACAGGAGTGAGGTTTGATGGTGGAACCCTCTGGCCTGGGAATATGACTGAGGTTTAATTGTGGAACCCTGTGGCCTGGGAATATGAGGGAGTCTTGATTCTGGAACCCTGTGGCCTGGGAATATAACTGAGGTTTGATTCTGGAACCCTGTGACCTGGGAACATGACATCAGTGGATTGTGGAACCCTGTGGCTTGGGAACATGTCTGAGGTTTGATGGTGGAAACCTGTGGCCTGGCAACATGACTGAGGTTTGTTTCTGGAACCCTGTTCCCTGGGAACATGACTGAGGTTTGATTCTGGACACCTTTGTCCTGGGAACATGACTGAGGTTTGATTGTGGAACCCTGTGGCCTGCGAACATGACTGAGGTTTGATTCTGGAACCATGTGTCCTGGGAATATGACTGAGGTTTGATTCTGGAAATCTGTGGCCTGGGAACTTGACTGAGGTTTGATGGCAGAAACCTGTGGACTAGCAACATGACTGAGGTTTGATTGTGGAACCCTGTGCCCTGGAAATATGACTGAGGCCTGGTACTGGAAACCCATGGCCTGGGAACTTGATTTTGGTTTGATTCTGGAAACCTGTGTCCTGGGAACATGATTGAGGCTTGATGGAGGAACCCTGTGCACTGGGAACATGACTGAGGTTTGATGGTGGTACCCTGTGGCCTGGCAACATGACTGAGGCTTGATTCTGGAACCCTGTGGCCTGGGAACTTGAATGTGGTTTGATCGCAGAAACCTGTGGACTGGCAACATGACTGAGGTTTGATGGTGGAACCCTGTGCACTGGGAACATGACTGAGGCCTGATACTGGAACCCCGTGGCCTGGGAACATGACATTGGTTTGATTCTGGAACCCTGTTTGCTGGGAACATGACTGAGGTTTGATGGTTGAACCCTGTGGCCTGGCAACATGACTGAGGTTTGATTGTGGAACCCTCAGGCTTGGGAACATGACTGAGGCTTGATGGTGTAACCCTGTGGCCTGGCAACAGGACTGAGATTTAATGGTGGAACCCTGTGGCCTGGGAACATGACATCAGTTTCTATTCTGGTACCCTGTTGCCTGGGAACATGAAATCGGTTTGATTCTGGAAACCTGTGGCCTGGGAATATGACTGAGGTTTGATGGTGGTACCCTATGGCCTGGCAACATGACTGAGGTTTGATTCTGGATCCCTGTGGCCTGGGAACATGACTGAGGCGTGATTCTGGAAACCTGTGACCTGGGAACATGACATCTGTTTAGATTGTGGAATACTGTGCCCTGGGAACCTGACTGAGGCTTGGTTCTGGAACCCTGTGGACTGGGAATATGACTGAGGTTTTATTCTGGAACCCTGTAGCCTGGGAACATAATTGCGGATTGATTCTGGAACCCTGTGGCCTGGGAACACGACTGAGGATAGATTCTGGAACCCTGTGGCCGGGGAACATGACATCGGTTGGATTCTGGAAACCTGTGGCATGGGAACATGAGTGAGGTTTGACTGTGGAACCCTCTGGCCTGGGATTATGACTGTGGTTTAATTCTCTAACCCTGTGGCCTGGCAACATGACAGATGTTTGATTGTGGAACCCTCAGGCTAGGGAACGTGACTGAGGCTTGATGGTGGAAGCCTGTGGCCTTGCAACAGGATTGAGGTTTGATGGTGGAACCCTGTGGCCTGGCAAGATGACTTAGGTTTGATTGTGGAACACTCTGGCCTGGGAACATGACTGAGGCTTGATGGTGGAACCGTGGCCTGGCAACAGGACTGAGGTTTGATTGTGGAACCCTCTGGCCTGGGAATATGACTGAGGTTTAATTGTGGAACTCTGTGGCCTGGGAATATGAGTGAGGCTTGATTCTGGAACCCTGTGGCCTGGGAACATGCCTGGGGTTTTATTTTTGGAACTTGTGTCCAGGGAACATGACTGAGGTTTGGTTCTGAAACCCTTTGTCCTGGGAACATGACTGAGGTTTGATTCTGGAACCATGAGGCCTGGGAATATGACTGAGGTTTGATTCTGAAAACCATTGGCCTGGGAACATGACTGATGTGAGATTGTGGAATCCTGTGGTCTGGGAACATGACTGAGGTTTGTTGGAAAAACCCTGTGGCCTGGGAACATGACTGAGGTTTGATGGAGGTACCCTGTGGCCTGGCAACATGACATTGGATTGATTCTGGAACCCTGTTTCCTGGGAATATGACTGAGGTTTGATGGTTGAACTCTGTGGCCTGGCAACATGACTGAGGTTTGATTCTGGAACCATGTGGCATTGGTATATGACTGAGGTTTGATTCTGGAAACCATTGGCCTGGGAACATGACTGATGTGAGATTGTGGAATCCTGTGGCCTGGGAACATGACTGAGGTTTGATGGAAAAACCCTGTGGCCTGGGAACATGACTGAGGTTTGATGGTGGTACCCTGTGGCCTGGCAACATGACTGAGGCTTGATTCTGGAACCCTGTGGCCTGGGAACTTGACTCTGATTTGATAGCAGAAACCTGTGGACTGGCAACATGACTGAGGTTTGATGGTGGAACCCTGTGCACTGGGAACATGACTGAGGCCTGATACTGGAACCCCGTGGCCTGGGAACATGACATTGGATTGATTCTGGAACCCTGTTTCCTGGGAATATGACTGAGGTTTGATGGTTGAACCCTGTGGCCTGGGAATATGACTGAGGTTTAATTGTGGAACTCTGTGGCCTGGGAACATGAGAACGGTTTGATTCTGGAACCCTGTGGCTTGGGAACATGTCTGAGGTTTGATGGTGGAAACCTGTGGCCTGGCAACATGACTGAGGTTTGTTTCTGGAACCCTGTTCCCTGGGAACATGACTGAGGTTTGATTCTGGACACCATTGTCCTGGGAACATGACTGAGGTTTGATTGTGGAACCCTGTGGCCTGCGAACATGACTGAGGTTTGATTCTGGAACCATGTGTCCTGGGAATATGACTGAGGTTTGATTCTGGAAATCTGTGGCCTGGGAACTTGACTGAGGTTTGATGGCAGAAACCTGTGGACTGGCAACATGACTGAGGTTTGATTGTGGAACCCTGTGCACTGGGAATATGACTGAGGCCTGATACTGGAACCCTGTGGCCTGGGAACATGACATTGGTTTGATTCTGGAACCCTGTTTCCTGGGAACATGACTGAGGTTTGATGGTTGAACCCTGTGGCCTGGCAACATGACTGAGGTTTGATTGTGGAACCCTCAGGCTTGGGAACATGACTGAGGCTTGATGGTGGAACCCTGTGGCCTGGCAACAGGACTCAGATTTGATGGTGGAACCCTGTGGCCTGGGAACATGACATCAGTTTCTATTCTGGTACCCTGTTGCCTGGGAACATGAAATCGGTTTGATTCTGGAAACCTGTGGCCTGGGAATATGACTGAGGTTTGATGGTGGTACCCTATGGCCTGGCAACATGACTGAGGTTTGATTCTGGATCCCTGTGGCCTGGGAACATGACTGAGGCGTGATTCTGGAAACCTGTGACCTGGGAACATGACATCTGTTTAGATTGTGGAATACTGTGCCCTGGGAACCTGACTGAGGCTTGGTTCTGGAACCCTGTGGACTGGGAATATGACTGAGGTTTTATTCTGGAACCCTGTAGCCTGGGAACATAATTGCGGATTGATTCTGGAACCCTGTGGCCTGGGAACACGACTGAGGATTGATTCTGGAACCCTGTAGCCTGGGAACATGACATCGGTTGGATTCTGGAAACCTGTGGCATGGGAACATGAGTGAGGTTTGACTGTGGAACCCTCTGGCCTGGGATTATGACTGTGGTTTAATTCTCTAACCCTGTGGCCTGGCAACATGACAGATGTTTGATTGTGGAACCCTCAGGCTAGGGAACGTGACTGAGGCTTGATGGTGGAAGCCTGTGGCCTTGCAACAGGATTGAGGTTTGATGGTGGAACCCTGTGGCCTGGCAAGATGACTTAGGTTTGATTGTGGAACACTCTGGCCTGGGAACATGACTGAGGCTTGATGGTGGAACCGTGGCCTGGCAACAGGACTGAGGTTTGATTGTGGAACCCTCTGGCCTGGGAATATGACTGAGGTTTAATTGTGGAACTCTGTGGCCTGGAAATATGAGTGAGGCTTGATTCTGGAACCCTGTGGCCTGGGAATATGCCTGGGGTTTTATTTTTGGAACTTGTGTCCAGGGAATATGACTGAGGTTTGATTCTGAAACCCTTTGTCCTGGGAACATGACTGAGGTTTGATTCTGGAACCATGAGGCCTGGGAATATGACTGAGGTTTGATTCTGAAAACCATTGGCCTGGGAACATGACTGATGTGAGATTGTGGAATCCTGTGGCCTGGGAACATGACTGAGGTTTGATGGCAGAAACCTGTGGACTGGCAACATGACTGAGGTTTGATTGTGGAACCCTGTGCACTGGGAACATGACTGAGGCCTTATACTGGAACCCTGTGGCCTGGGAACATGACATTGGTTTGATTCTGGAACCCTGTTTCCTGGGAACATGACTGAGGTTTGATGGTTGAACCCTGTGGCCTGGCAACATGACTGAGGTTTGATTGTGGAAACCTCAGGCTTGGGAACATGACTGAGGCTTGACGGTGGAACCCTGTGGCCTGGCAACATGACATTGGATTGATTCTGGAACCCTGTTTCCTGGGAATATGACTGAGGTTTGATGGTTGAACCCTGTGGCCTGGCAACATGACAGAGCTTTGATTGTGGAACCCTCAGGCCTGGGAACATGACTGAGGCTTGATGGTGGAACCGTGGCCTGGCAACAGGACTGAGGTTTGATGGTGGAACCTTCTGGCCTGGGAATATGACTGAGGTTTAATTGTGGAACCCTGTGGCCTGGGAACATGAGAACGGTTTGATTCTGGAACCCTGTGGCTTGGGAACATGTCTGAGGTTTGATGGTGGAAACCTGTGGCCTGGCAACATGACTGAGTTTTTTTTCTGGAACCCTGTTCCCTGGGAACATGACTGAGGTTTGATTCTGGACACCTTTGTCCTGGGAACATGACTGAGGTTTGATTGTGGAACCCTGTGGCCTGCGAACATGACTGAGGTTTGATTCTGGAACCATGTGTCCTCGGAATATGACTGAGGTTTGATTCTGGAAATCTGTGGCCTGGGAACTTGACTGAGGTTTGATGGCAGAAACCTGTGGACTGGCAACATGACTGAGGTTTGATTGTGGAACCCTGTGCACTGGGAACATGACTGAGGCCTGATACTGGAACCCTGTGGCCTGGAAACATGACATTGGTTTGATTCTGGAACCCTGTTTCCTGGGAACATGACTGAGGTTTGATGGTTGAACCCTGTGGCCTGGCAACATGACTGAGGTTTGATTGTGGAAACCTCAGGCTTGGGAACATGACTGAGGCTTGATGGTGGAACCCTGTGGCCTGGCAATAGGACTCAGATTTGATGGTGGAACCCTGTGGCCTGGGAACATGACATCAGTTTGTATTCTGGTACCCTGTTGCCTGGGAACATGAAATCGGTTTGATTCTGGAAACCTGTGGCCTGGGAATATGACTGAGGTTTGATGGTGGTACCCTATGGCCTGGCAACATGACTGAGGTTTGATTCTGGATTCCTGTGGCCTGGGAACATGACTGAGGCGTGATTCTGGAAACCTGTGACCTGGGAACATGACATCTGTTTAGATTGTGGAATACTGTGCCCTATGAACCTGACTGAGACTTGGTTCTGGAACCCTGTGGACTGGGAATATGACTGAGGTTTTATTCTGGAACCCTGTAGCCAGGGACCATAACTGAGTAGTGATTCTGGAACCCTGTGGCCTGGGAACATGACTGAGGTTTGATTGTGGAACCTTGTGGCCTGCGAACATGACTGAGGTTTGATTCTGGAACCATGTGTCCTGGGAATATGACTGAGGTTTGATTCTGGAAATCTGTGGCCTGGGAACTTGACTGAGGTTTGATGGCAGAAACCTGTGGACTGGCAACATGACTGAGGTTTGATTGTGGAACCCTGTGCACTGGGAATATGACTGAGGCCTGATACTGGAACCCTGTGGCCTGGGAACATGACATTGGTTTGATTCTGGAACCCTGTTTCCTGGGAACATGACTGAGGTTTGATGGTTGAACCCTGTGGCCTGGCAACATGACTGAGGTTTGATTGTGGAACCCTCAGGCTTGGGAACATGACTGAGGCTTGATGGTGGAACCCTGTGGCCTGGCAACAGGACTCAGATTTGATGGTGGAACCCTGTGGCCTGGGAACATGACATCAGTTTCTATTCTGGTACCCTGTTGCCTGGGAACATGAAATCGGTTTGATTCTGGAAACCTGTGGCCTGGGAATATGACTGAGGTTTGAGGGTGGTACCCTATGGCCTGGCAACATGACTGAGGTTTGATTCTGGATCCCTGTGGCCTGGGAACATGACTGAGGCGTGATTCTGGAAACCTGTGACCTGGGAACATGACATCTGTTTAGATTGTGGAATACTGTGCCCTGGGAACCTGACTGAGGCTTGGTTCTGGAACCCTGTGGACTGGGAATATGACTGAGGTTTTATTCTGGAACCCTGTAGCCTGGGAACATAATTGCGGATTGATTCTGGAACCCTGTGGCCTGGGAACACGACTGAGGATTGATTCTGGAACCCTGTAGCCTGGGAACATGACATCGGTTGGATTCTGGAAACCTGTGGCATGGGAACATGAGTGAGGTTTGACTGTGGAACCCTCTGGCCTGGGATTATGACTGTGGTTTAATTCTCTAACCCTGTGGCCTGGCAACATGACAGATGTTTGATTGTGGAACCCTCAGGCTAGGGAACGTGACTGAGGCTTGATGGTGGAAGCCTGTGGCCTTGCAACAGGATTGAGGTTTGATGGTGGAACCCTGTGGCCTGGCAAGATGACTTAGGTTTGATTGTGGAACACTCTGGCCTGGGAACATGACTGAGGCTTGATGGTGGAACCGTGGCCTGGCAACAGGACTGAGGTTTGATTGTGGAACCCTCTGGCCTGGGAATATGACTGAGGTTTAATTGTGGAACTCTGTGGCCTGGAAATATGAGTGAGGCTTGATTCTGGAACCCTGTGGCCTGGGAATATGCCTGGGGTTTTATTTTTGGAACTTGTGTCCAGGGAATATGACTGAGGTTTGATTCTGAAACCCTTTGTCCTGGGAACATGACTGAGGTTTGATTCTGGAACCATGAGGCCTGGGAATATGACTGAGGTTTGATTCTGAAAACCATTGGCCTGGGAACATGACTGATGTGAGATTGTGGAATCCTGTGGCCTGGGAACATGACTGAGGTTTGATGGCAGAAACCTGTGGACTGGCAACATGACTGAGGTTTGATTGTGGAACCCTGTGCACTGGGAACATGACTGAGGCCTTATACTGGAACCCTGTGGCCTGGGAACATGACATTGGTTTGATTCTGGAACCCTGTTTCCTGGGAACATGACTGAGGTTTGATGGTTGAACCCTGTGGCCTGGCAACATGACTGAGGTTTGATTGTGGAAACCTCAGGCTTGGGAACATGACTGAGGCTTGATGGTGGAACCCTGTGGCCTGGCAACATGACATTGGATTGATTCTGGAACCCTGTTTCCTGGGAATATGACTGAGGTTTGATGGTTGAACCCTGTGGCCTGGCAACATGACAGAGCTTTGATTGTGGAACCCTCAGGCCTGGGAACATGACTGAGGCTTGATGGTGGAACCGTGGCCTGGCAACAGGACTGAGGTTTGATGGTGGAACCCTCTGGCCTGGGAATATGACTGAGGTTTAATTGTGGAACCCTGTGGCCTGGGAACATGAGAACGGTTTGATTCTGGAACCCTGTGGCTTGGGAACATGTCTGAGGTTTGATGGTGGAAACCTGTGGCCTGGCAACATGACTGAGTTTTTTTTCTGGAACCCTGTTCCCTGGGAACATGACTGAGGTTTGATTCTGGACACCTTTGTCCTGGGAACATGACTGAGGTTTGATTGTGGAACCCTGTGGCCTGCGAACATGACTGAGGTTTGATTCTGGAACCATGTGTCCTCGGAATATGACTGAGGTTTGATTCTGGAAATCTGTGGCCTGGGAACTTGACTGAGGTTTGATGGCAGAAACCTGTGGACTGGCAACATGACTGAGGTTTGATTGTGGAACCCTGTGCACTGGGAACATGACTGAGGCCTGATACTGGAACCCTGTGGCCTGGAAACATGACATTGGTTTGATTCTGGAACCCTGTTTCCTGGGAACATGACTGAGGTTTGATGGTTGAACCCTGTGGCCTGGCAACATGACTGAGGTTTGATTGTGGAAACCTCAGGCTTGGGAACATGACTGAGGCTTGATGGTGGAACCCTGTGGCCTGGCAACAGGACTCAGATTTGATGGTGGAACCCTGTGGCCTGGGAACATGACATCAGTTTGTATTCTGGTACCCTGTTGCCTGGGAACATGAAATCGGTTTGATTCTGGAAACCTGTGGCCTGGGAATATGACTGAGGTTTGATGGTGGTACCCTATGGCCTGGCAACATGACTGAGGTTTGATTCTGGATTCCTGTGGCCTGGGAACATGACTGAGGCGTGATTCTGGAAACCTGTGACCTGGGAACATGACATCTGTTTAGATTGTGGAATACTGTGCCCTATGAACCTGACTGAGACTTGGTTCTGGAACCCTGTGGACTGGGAATATGACTGAGGTTTTATTCTGGAACCCTGTAGCCAGGGACCATAACTGAGTAGTGATTCTGGAACCCTGTGGCCTGGGAACATGACTGAGGTTTTATTCTGGAACCCTGTGGCCTGGGAATATGACTGAGGATTGATTCTGGAACCCTGTGGCCTGGGAACATGACATCAGTTGGATTCTTGAAACCTGTGGCATGGGAACATGAGTGAGGTTTGACTTTGGAACCCTCTGGCCTGGGAATATGACTGTGGTTTAATTCTGTAAACCTGTGGCCTGGCAACATGACAGAGGTTTGATTGTGGAACCCTCAGGATTGGGAACGTGACTGAGGCTTGATGGTGGAAGCCTGTGGCCTGGCAACAGGACTGAGAGTTGATGGTGGAAGCCTGAGGCCTGGCAAGATGACTTAGGTTTGATTGTGGAACACTCAAGCCTGGGAACGTGACTGAGGCTTGATGGTGGAACCGTGGCCTGACAACAGGACTGATGTATGATTGTGGAACCCTCTGGCCTGGGAATATGAGTGAGGCCTGGTACTGGAAACCCATGGCCTGGGAACTTGACTTTGGTTTGATTCTGGAACCCTGTGGCCTGGGAACTTGAATGTGGTTTGATCGCAGAAACCTGTGGACTGGCAACATGACTGAGGTTTGATTGTGGAACCCTGTGCCCTGGAAATATGACTGAGGCCTGGTACTGGAAACCCATGGCCTGGGAACTTGACTTTGGTTTGATTCTGGAACCCTGTGGCCTGGGAACTTGAATGTGGTTTGATCGCAGAAACCTGTGGACTGGCAACATGACTGAGGTTTGATGGTGGAACCCTGTGCACTGGGAACATGACTGAGGCCTGATACTGGAACCCCGTGGCCTGGGAACATGACATTGGATTGATTCTGGAACCCTGTTTCCTGGGAATATGACTGAGGTTTCATGGTTGAACCCTGTGGCCTGGCAACATGACAGAGGTTTGATTGTGGAACCCTCAGGCCTGGGAACATGACTGAGGCTTGATGGTGGAACCGTGGCCTGACAACAGGACTGATGTATGATTGTGGAACCCTCTGGCCTGGGAATATGAGTGAGGCTTGATTCTGGAACCCTGTGGCCTGGGAACATAACTGAAGTTTGATTCTGGAACCCTGTGGCCTGGGAACATGACATCAGTGGATTGTGGAACCCTGTGGCCTGGGAATATGTCTGAGGTTTGATGGTGGAAACCTGTGGCCTGGCAACATGACTGAGGTTTGTTTCTGGAACCCTGTTCCCTGGGAACATGACTGAGGTTTGATTCTGGACACCTTCGTCCTGGGAACATGATTGAGGTTTGATTGTGGAACCCTGTGGCCTGCGAACATGACTGAGGTTTGATTCTGGAACCATGTGTCCTGGGAATATGACTGAGGTTTGATTTTGGAAATCTGTGGCCTGGGAACTTGACTGATGTGAGATTGTGGAATCCTGTGGCCTGGGAATATGACTGAGGTTTAATTGTGGAACCCTGTGAACTGGGAATATGACTGAGGTTTAATTGTGGAACCCTGTGGCCTGGGAATATGAGTGAGGCTTGATTCTGGAACCCTGTGGCCTGGGAACATGCCTGGGGTTTTATTTTTGGAACCTGTGTCCAGGGAACATGACTGAGGTTTTATTCTGGAACCCTTTGTCCTGGGAACATGACTGAGGTTTGATGGTGGTACCCTGTGGCCTGGAAACATGACTGAGGCTTGATTCTGGAACCCTGTGGCCTGGGAACTTGAATGTGGTTTGATCGCAGAAACCTGTGGACTGGCAACATGACTGAGGCCTGATACTGGAACCCCGTGACCTGGGAACATGACATTGGATTGATTCTGGAACCCTGTTTCCTGGGAATATGACTGAGGTTTGATGGTTGAACCCTGTGGCCTGGCAACATGACAGAGGTTTGATGGTTGAACCCTGTGGCCTGGCAACATGACTGAGGCTTGATGGTGGAACCGTGGCCTGGCAACAGGACTGATGTATGATTGTGGAACCCTCTGGCCTGGGAATATGAGTGAGGCTTGATTCTGGAACCCTGTGGCCTGGGAACATAACTGAAGTTTGATTCTGGAACCCTGTGGCCTGGGAACATGACATCAGTGGATTGTGGAACCCTGTGGCCTGGGAATATGTCTGAGGTTTGATGGTGGAAACCTGTGGCCTGGCAACATGACTGAGGTTTGTTTCTGGAACCCTGTTCCCTGGGAACATGACTGAGGTTTGATTCTGGACACCTTCGTCCTGGGAACATGATTGAGGTTTGATTGTGGAACCCTGTGGCCTGCGAACATGACTGAGGTTTGATTCTGGAACCATGTGTCCTGGGAATATGACTGAGGTTTGATTCTGGAACCCTGTGGCCTGGGAACATGACTGAGGCTTGATTCTGGAACCCTGTGGCCTGGGAACTTGAATGTGGTTTGATCGCAGAAACCTGTGGACTGGCAACATGACTGAGGCATGATACTGGACCCCCGTGGCCTGGGAACATGACATTGGATTGATTCTAGAACCCTGTTTCCTGGGAATATGACTGAGGTTTGATGGTTGAACCCTGTGGCCTGGCAACATGACAGAGGTTTGATTGTGGAACCCTCAGGCCTGGGAACATGACTGAGGCTTGATGGTGGAACCGTGGCCTGGCAACAGGACTGATGTATGATTGTGGAACCCTCTGGCCTGGGAATATGAGTGAGGCTTGATTCTGGAACCCTGTGGCCTGGGAACATAACTGAAGTTTGATTCTGGAACCCTGTGGCCTGGGAACATGACATCAGTGGATTGTGGATCCCTGTGGCCTGGGAATATGTCTGAGGTTTGATGGTGGAAACCTGTGGCCTGGCAACATGACTGAGGTTTGTTTCTGGAACCCTGTTCCCTGGGAACATGACTCAGGTTTGATTCTGGACACCTTCGTCCTGGGAACATGATTGAGGTTTAATTGTGGAACCCTGTGAACTGGGAATATGACTGAGGTTTAATTGTGGAACCCTGTGAACTGGGAATATGACTGAGGTTTAATTGTGGAACCCTGTGGCCTGGGAATATGACTGAGGTTTAATTGTGGAACCCTGTGGCCTGGGAATATGACTGAGGTTTAATTGTGGAACCCTGTGGCCTGGGAATATGAGTGAGGCTTGATTCTGGAACCCTGTGGCCTGGGAACATGCCTGGGGTTTTATTTTTGGAACCTGTGTCCAGGGAACATGACTGAGGTTTTATTCTGGAACCCTTTGTCCTGGGAACATGACTGAGGTTTGATGGTGGTACCCTGTGGCCTGGAAACATGACTGAGGCTTGATTCTGGAACCCTGTGGCCTGGGAACTTGAATGTGGTTTGATCGCAGAAACCTGTGGACTGGCAACATGACTGAGGCCTGATACTGGAACCCCGTGGCCTGGGAACATGACATTGGATTGATTCTGGAACCCTGTTTCCTGGGAATATGACTGAGGTTTGATGGTTGAACCCTGTGGCCTGGCAACATGACAGAGGTTTGATTGTGGAACCCTCAGGCCTGGGAACATGACTGAGGCTTGATGGTGGAACCATGTGTCCTGGGAATATGACTGAGGTTTGATTCTGGAAATCTGTGGCCTGGGAACTTGACTGATGTGAGATTGTGGAATCCTGTGGCCTGGGAATATGACTGAGGTTTAATTGTGGAACCCTGTGAACTGGGAATATGACTGAGGTTTAATTGTGGAACCCTCTGGCCTGGGAATATGACTGAGGTTTAATTGTGGAACCCTGTGGCCTGGGAATATGAGTGAGGCTTGATTCTGGAACCCTGTGGCCTGGGAACATGCCTGGGGTTTTATTTTTGGAACCTGTGTCCAGGGAACATGACTGAGGTTTTATTCTGGAACCCTTTGTCCTGGGAACATGACTGAGGTTTGATGGTGGTACCCTGTGGCCTGGAAACATGACTGAGGCTTGATTCTGGAACCCTGTGGCCTGGGAACTTGAATGTGGTTTGATCGCAGAAACCTGTGGACTGGCAACATGACTGAGGTTTGATGGTGGAACCCTGTGCACTGGGAACATGACTGAGGACTGATACTGGAACACCGTGGCCTGGGAACATGACATTGGATTGATTCTGGAACCCTGTTTCCTGGGAATATGACTGAGGTTTGATGGTTGAACCCTGTGGCCTGGCAACATGACAGAGGTTTGATTGTGGAACCCTCAGGCCTGGGAACATGACTGAGGCTTGATGGTGGAACCGTGGCCTGGCAACAGGAGTGAGGTTTGATGGTGGAACCCTCTGGCCTGGGAATATGACTGAGGTTTAATTGTGGAACCCTGTGGCCTGGGAATATGAGGGAGTCTTGATTCTGGAACCCTGTGGCCTGGGAATATAACTGAGGTTTGATTCTGGAACCCTGTGACCTGGGAACATGACATCAGTGGATTGTGGAACCCTGTGGCTTGGGAACATGTCTGAGGTTTGATGGTGGAAACCTGTGGCCTGGCAACATGACTGAGGTTTGTTTCTGGAACCCTGTTCCCTGAGAACATGACTGAGGTTTGATTCTGGACACCTTTGTCCTGGGAACATGACTGAGGTTTGATTGTGGAACCCTGTGGCCTGCGAACATGACTGAGGTTTGATTCTGGAACCATGTGTCCTGGGAATATGACTGAGGTTTGATTCTGGAAATCTGTGGCCTGGGAACTTGACTGAGGTTTGATGGCAGAAACCTGTGGACTGGCAACATGACTGAGGTTTGATTGTGGAACCCTGTGCCCTGGAAATATGACTGAGGCCTGGTACTGGAAACCCATGGCCTGGGAACTTGACTTTGGTTTGATTCTGGAACCCTGTGGCCTGGGAACTTGAATGTGGTTTGATCGCAGAAACCTGTGGACTGGCAACATGACTGAGGTTTGATGGTGGAACCCTGTGCACTGGGAACATGACTGAGGCCTGATACTGGAACCCCGTGGCCTGGGAACATGACATTGGATTGATTCTGGAACCCTGTTTCCTGGGAATATGACTGAGGTTTCATGGTTGAACCCTGTGGCCTGGCAACATGACAGAGGTTTGATTGTGGAACCCTCAGGCCTGGGAACATGACTGAGGCTTGATGGTGGAACCGTGGCCTGACAACAGGACTGATGTATGATTGTGGAACCCTCTGGCCTGGGAATATGAGTGAGGCTTGATTCTGGAACCCTGTGGCCTGGGAACATAACTGAAGTTTGATTCTGGAACCCTGTGGCCTGGGAACATGACATCAGTGGATTGTGGAACCCTGTGGCCTGGGAATATGTCTGAGGTTTGATGGTGGAAACCTGTGGCCTGGCAACATGACTGAGGTTTGTTTCTGGAACCCTGTTCCCTGGGAACATGACTGAGGTTTGATTCTGGACACCTTCGTCCTGGGAACATGATTGAGGTTTGATTGTGGAACCCTGTGGCCTGCGAACATGACTGAGGTTTGATTCTGGAACCATGTGTCCTGGGAATATGACTGAGGTTTGATTTTGGAAATCTGTGGCCTGGGAACTTGACTGATGTGAGATTGTGGAATCCTGTGGCCTGGGAATATGACTGAGGTTTAATTGTGGAACCCTGTGAACTGGGAATATGACTGAGGTTTAATTGTGGAACCCTGTGGCCTGGGAATATGAGTGAGGCTTGATTCTGGAACCCTGTGGCCTGGGAACATGCCTGGGGTTTTATTTTTGGAACCTGTGTCCAGGGAACATGACTGAGGTTTTATTCTGGAACCCTTTGTCCTGGGAACATGACTGAGGTTTGATGGTGGTACCCTGTGGCCTGGAAACATGACTGAGGCTTGATTCTGGAACCCTGTGGCCTGGGAACTTGAATGTGGTTTGATCGCAGAAACCTGTGGACTGGCAACATGACTGAGGCCTGATACTGGAACCCCGTGACCTGGGAACATGACATTGGATTGATTCTGGAACCCTGTTTCCTGGGAATATGACTGAGGTTTGATGGTTGAACCCTGTGGCCTGGCAACATGACAGAGGTTTGATGGTTGAACCCTGTGGCCTGGCAACATGACTGAGGCTTGATGGTGGAACCGTGGCCTGGCAACAGGACTGATGTATGATTGTGGAATCCTGTGGCCTGGGAACATGACTGAGGTTTGATGGAAAAACCCTGTGGCCTGGGAACATGACTGAGGTTTGATTCTGGAACCATGTGTCCTCGGAATATGACTGAGGATTGATTCTGGAAATCTGTGGCCTGGGAACTTGACTCTGATTTGATAGCAGAAACCTGTGGACTGGCAACATGACTGAGGTTTGATGGTGGAACCCTGTGCACTGGGAACATGACTGAGGCCTGATACTGGAACCCCGTGGCCTGGGAACAAGACATTGGATTGATTCTGGAACCCTGTTTCCTGGGAATATGACTGAGGTTTCATGGTTGAACCCTGTGGCCTGGCAACATGACAGAGGTTTGATTGTGAAACCCTCAGGCCTGGGAACATGACTGAGGCTTGATGGTGGATCCCTGTGGCCTGGCAACATGACTGAGGTTTGTTTCTGGAACCCTGTTCCCTGGGAACATGACTGAGGTTTGATTCTGG
Source organism: Balaenoptera physalus (assembly GCF_965194825.1). Lineage (NCBI taxonomy): Eukaryota > Metazoa > Chordata > Mammalia > Artiodactyla > Balaenopteridae > Balaenoptera > Balaenoptera physalus. The sequence continues at coordinate 106,705 of NW_028125446.1, read as the reverse complement.
ACACCTTTGTCCTGGGAAGATGACTGAGGTTTGATTGTGGAACCCTGTGGCCTGCGAACATGACTGAGGTTTGATTCTGGAACCATGTGTCCTGGGAATATGACTGAGGTTTGATTCTGGAAATCTGTGGCCTGGGAACTTGACTGAGGTTTGATGGCAGAAACCTGTGGACTGGCAACATGACTGAGGTTTGATTGTGGAACCCTGTGCACTGGGAACATGACTGAGGCCTGATACTGGAACCCTGTGGCCTGGGAACATGACATTGGTTTGATTCTGGAACCCTGTTTCCTGGGAACATGACTGAGGTTTGATGGTTGAACCCTGTGGCCTGGCAACATGACTGAGGTTTGATTGTGGAAACCTCAGGCTTGGGAACATGACTGAGGCTTGATGGTGGAACCCTGTGGCCTGGCAACAGGACTCAGATTTGATTGTGGAACCCTGTGGCCTGGGAACATGACATCAATTTGTATTCTGGTACCCTGTTGCCTGGGAACATGAAATCGGTTTGATTCTGGAAACCTGTGGCCTGGGAATATGACTGAGGTTTGAGGGTGGTACCCTATGGCCTGGCAACATGACTGAGGTTTGATTCTGGATTCCTGTGGCCTGGGAACATGACTGAGGCGTGATTCTGGAAACCTGTGAACTGGGAACATGACATCTGTTTAGATTGTGGAATACTGTGCCCTGGGAACCTGACTGAGGCTTGGTTCTGGAACCCTGTGGACTGGGAATATGACTGAGGTTTTATTCTGGAACCCTGTAGCCTGGGAACATAATTGCGGATTGATTCTGGAACCCTGTGCCCTGGGAACACGACTGAGGATTGATTCTGGAACCCTGTGGCCTGGGAACATGACATCGGTTGGATTCTGGAAACCTGTGGCATGGGAACATGAGTGAGGTTTGACTGTGGAACCCTCTGGCCTGGGATTATGACTGTGGTTTAATTCTCTAACCCTGTGGCCTGGCAACATGACAGATGTTTGATTGTGGAACCGTCAGGCTAGGGAACGTGACTGAGGCTTGATGGTGGAAGCCTGTGGCCTTGCAACAGGATTGAGGTTTGATGGTGGAACCCTGTGGCCTGGCAAGATGACTTAGGTTTGATTGTGGAACACTCTGGCCTGGGAACATGACTGAGGCTTGATGGTGGAACCGTGGCCTGGCAACAGGACTGAGGTTTGATTGTGGAACCCTCTGGCCTGGGAATATGACTGAGGTTTAATTGTGGAACTCTGTGGCCTGGGAATATGAGTGAGGCTTGATTCTGGAACCCTGTGGCCTGGGAACATGCCTGGGGTTTTATTTTTGGAACTTGTGTCCAGGGAACATGACTGAGGTTTGATTCTGAAACCCTTTGTCCTGGGAACATGACTGAGGTTTGATTCTGGAACCATGAGGCCTGGGAATATGACTGAGGTTTGATTCTGAAAACCATTGGCCTGGGAACATGACTGATGTGAGACTGTGGAATCCTGTGGTCTGGGAACATGACTGAGGTTTGTTGGAAAAACCCTGTGGCCTGGGAACATGACTGAGGTTTGATGGTGGTACCCTGTGTCCTGGCAATATGACATTGGATTGATTCTGGAACCCTGTTTCCTGGGAATATGACTGAGGTTTGATGGTTGAACCCTGTGGCCTGGCAACATGACTGAGGTTTGATTCTGGAACCATGTGGCATTGGTATATGACTGAGGTGTGATTCTGGAAACCATTGGCCTGGGAAAATGACTGATGTGAGATTGTGGAATCCTGTGGCCTGGGAACATGACTGAGGTTTGATGGAAAAACCCTGTGGCCTGGGAACATGACTGAGGTTTGATGGTGGTACCCTGTGGCCTGGCAACATGACTGAGGCTTGATTCTGGAACCCTGTGGCCTTGGAACTTGACTCTGATTTGATAGCAGAAACCTGTGGACTGGCAACATGACTGAGGTTTGATGGTGGAACCCTGTGCACTGGGAACATGACTGAGGCCTGATACTGGAACCCCGTGGCCTGGGAACATGACATTGGATTGATTCTGGAACCCTGTTTCCTGGGAATATGACTGAGGTTTCATGGTTGAACCCTGTGGCCTGGCAACATGACAGAGGTTTGATTGTGGAACCCTCAGGCCTGGGAACATGACTGAGGCTTGATGGTGGAACCGTGGCCTGGCAACAGGAGTGAGGTTTAATGGTGGAACCCTCTGGCCTGGGAATATGACTGAGGTTTAATTGTGGAACCCTGTGGCCTGGGAACATGAGAACGGTTTGATTCTGGAACCCTGTGGCTTGGGAACATGTCTGAGGTTTGATGGTGGAAACCTGTGGCCTGGCAACATGACTGAGGTTTGTTTCTGGAACCCTGTTCCCTGGGAACATGACTGAGGTTTGATTCTGGACACCTTTGTCCTGGGAACATGACTGAGGTTTGATTGTGGAACCCTGTGGCCTGCGAACATGACTGAGGTTTGATTCTGGAACCATGTGTCCTGGGAATATGACTGAGGTTTGATTCTGGAAATCTGTGGCCTGGGAACTTGACTGAGGTTTGATGGCAGAAACCTGTGGACTGGCAACATGACTGAGGTTTGATTGTGGAACCCTGTGCACTGGGAACATGACTGAGGCCTGATACTGGAACCCTGTGGCCTGGGAACATGACATTGGATTGATTCTGGAACCCTGTTTCCTGGGAACATGACTGAGGTTTGATGGTTGAACCCTGTGGCCTGGCAACATGACTGAGGTTTGATTGTGGAAACCTCAGGCTTGGGAACATGACTGAGGCTTGATGGTGGAACCCTGTGGCCTGGCAACAGGACTCAGATTTGATTGTGGAACCCTGTGGCCTGGGAACATGACATCAATTTGTATTCTGGTACCCTGTTGCCTGGGAACATGAAATCGGTTTGATTCTGGAAACCTGTGGCCTGGGAATATGACTGAGGTTTGATGGTGGTACCCTATGGCCTGGCAACATGACTGAGGTTTGATTCTGGATTCCTGTGGCCTGGGAACATGACTGAGGCGTGATTCTGGAAACCTGTGACCTGGGAACATGACATCTGTTTAGATTGTGGAATACTGTGCCCTGTGAACCTGACTGAGACTTGGTTCTGGAACCCTGTGGACTGGGAATATGACTGACGTTTTATTCTGGAACCCTGTAGCCAGGAACATAACTGAGTATTGATTCTGTAACCCTGTGGCCTGGGAACATGACTGAGGTTTTATTCTGGAACCCTGTGGCCTGGGAATATGACTGAGGTTTGATTCTGGAAATCTGTGGCCTGGGAACTTGACTGAGGTTTGATGGCAGAAACCTGTGGACTGGCAACATGACTGAAGTTTGATTGTGGAACCCAATGCCCTGGAAACATGACTGAGGCCTGGTACTGGAACCCCATGGCCTAGGAACTTGACATTGGTTTGATTCTGGAACCCTGTGTCCTGGGAACATGACTGAGGTTTGATGGTTGAACCCTGTGGCCTGGCAACATGACAGAGGTTTGATTGTGGAACCCTCAGGCCTGGGAACATGACTGAGGCTTGATGGTGGAACCGTGGCCTGGCAACAGGAGTGAGGTTTGATGGTGGAACCCTCTGGCCTGGGAATATGACTGCGGTTTAATTGTGGAACCCTGTGGCCTGGGAACATGAGAAAGGTTTGATTCTGGAACCCTGTGGCTTGGGAACATGTCTGAGGTTTGATGGTGGAAACCTGTGGCCTGGCAACATGACTGAGGTTTGTTTCTGGAACCCTGTTCCCTGGGAACATGACTGAGGTTTGATTCTGGACACCTTTGTCCTGGGAACATGACTGAGGTTTGATTGTGGAACCCTGTGGCCTGCGAACATGACTGAGGTTTGATTCTGGAACCATGTGTCCTGGGAACTTGAATGTGGTTTGATCGCAGAAAGCTGTGGACTGGCAACATGACTGAGGTTTGATGGTGGAACCCTGTGCACTGGGAACATGACTGAGGCCTGATACTGGAACCCCGTGGCCTGGGAACATGACATTGGTTTGATTCTGGAACCCTGTTTCCTGGGAACATGACTGAGGTTTGATGGTTGAACCCTCAGGCTTGGGAACATGACTGAGGCTTGATGGTGGAACCCTGTGGCCTGGCAACAGGACTGAGATTTAATGGTGGAACCCTGTGGCCTGGGAACATGACATGGGTTTGGATTCTGGTACCCTGTTGCCTGGGAACATGAAATCGGTTTGATTCTGGAAACCTGTGGACTGGGAATATGACTGAGGTTTGATGGTGGTACCCTATGGCCTGGCAACATGACTGAGGTTTGATTCTGGATCCCTGTGGCCTAGGAACATGACTGAGGCGTGATTCTGGAAACCTGTGACCTGGGAACATGACATCAGTTTAGATTGTGGAACCCTGTGCCCTGGGAACCTGACTGAGGCTTGGTTCTGGAACCCTGTGGACTGGGAATATGACTGAGGTTTTATTCTGGAACCCTGTAGCCTAGGAACATAACTGCGGATTGATTCTGGAACCCTGTGGCCTGGGAACACGACTGAGGATTGATTCTGGAACCCTGTGGCCTGGGAACATGACATCGGTTGGATTCTGGAAACCTGTGGCATGGGAACATGAGTGAGGTTTGACTGTGGAACCCTCTGGCCTGGGAACATGCCTGGGGTTTTATTTTTGGAACCTGTGTCCAGGAAACATGACTGAGGTTTTATTCTGGAACCCTTTGTCCTGGGAACATGGCTGAGGTTTGATTCTGGAACCTTGTGCCCTGGGAATATGACTGAGGTTTGATTCTGGAAACCATTGGCCTGGGAACAAGACTGATGTGAGATTGTGGAATCCTGTGGCCTGGGAACATGACTGAGGTTTGACGGAAAACACTGTGGCCTGGGAACATGACTGAGGTTTGATGGTGGTACCCTGTGGCCTGGCAACATGACTGAGGCTTGATTCTGGAACCCTGTGGCCTGGGAACTTGACTCTGATTTGATAGCAGAAACCTGTGGACTGACAACATGACTGAGGTTTGATGGTGGAACCCTGTGCACTGGGAACATGACTGAGGCCTGATACTGGAACCCCGTGGCCTGGGAACATGACATTGGTTTGCTTCTGGAACCCTGTTTCCTGGGAACATGACTGAGGTTTGATGGTTGAACCCTGTAGCCTGGCAGCATAACTGAGGCTTGATTCTGGAACCCTGTGGCCTGGGAACTTGACTCTGATTTGATCGCAGAAACCTGCGGACTGGCAACATAACTGAGGTTTGATGGTGGAACCCTGTGGCCTGGCAACATGACTGAGGCTTGATTCTGGAAACCTGTGGACTGGGAACTTGACTCTGATTTGATCGCAGAAACCTGTGGACTGGCAACATGATTGAGGTTTGAGGGTGGAACCCTGTGCACTGGGAACATTACTGAGGCATGATACTGGAACCTCGTGGGCTGGGAACATGACATTAGTTTGATTCTGTAACCCTGTTTCCTGGGAACATGACTGAGGTTTCATGGTGGAACCCTGAGGCCTGGTAAGATGAATTAGGTTTTATTGTGGAACACTCAGACCTGGCAACAGGACTGAGGTTTGATTGTGGAACCCTCTGGCCTGGGAATATGACTGAGGTTTAATTGTGGAACCCTGCGTCCTGGGAATATGAGGGAGGCTTGATTCTGGAACCCTGTGGCCTGGGAACATAACTGAGGTTTGATTCTGGAACCCTGTGGCCTGGGAACATGACATCAGTGGATTGTGGAACCTTGTGGCCTGGGAACATGAGAACGGTTTGATTCTGGAACCCTGTGGCCTGGGAACATGTTTGTGGTTTTATGGTGGAAACCTGTGGACTGGCAACATGACTGAGGTTTGTTTCTGGAACCCTGTTCTCTGGGAACATGACTGAGGTTTGATTCTAGACACCTTTGTCCTGGGAACATGACTGAGATTTGATGGTGGAAGCCTGTGGCCTGGCAACAGGACTGAGATTTGATGGTGGAACCCTGTGGCCTGGGAACATGACATCGGTTTGGATTCTGGTACCCTGTTGCCTGGGAACATGAAATCGGTTTGATTCTGGAAACCTGTGGCCTGGGAACATGACTGAGGCGTGATTCTGGAAACCTGTGACCTGGGAACATGACATCTGTTTAGATTGTGGAATACTGTGCCCTGGGAACCTGACTGAGGCTTGGTTCTGGAACCCTGTGGACTGGGAATATGACTGAGGTTTTATTCTGGAACACTGTGGCCTGGGAATATGACTGAGGATAGATTCTGGAAACCTGTGGTCAGGGAACATGACATTGGTTGGATTCTGGAACCCTGTGGCATGGGAACATGAGTGAGGTTTGACTGTGGAACCCTCTGGCCTGGGAATATGACTGTGGTTTAATTCTGTAACCCTGTGATCTGGCAACATGACAGACGTTTGATTGTGGAACCCTCAGGATTGGGAACGTGACTGAGGCTTGATGGTGGAAGCCTGTGGCCTGGTCACAGGACTGAGGTTTGATGGTGGAACCGTGGCCTGGCAACAGGACTGAGGTTTGATTGTGGAACCTTCTGGCCTGGGAATATGACTGAGGTTTAATTGTGGAACCCTGTGGCCTGGGAATATGACATCAGTGGATTGTGGAACCCTGTAGCCTGGGAACATGAGAACGGTTTGATTATGGAACCCTGTGGCTTGGGAACATGTCTGAGGTTTGATGGTGGAAACCTGTGGACTGGCAACATGACTGAGGTTTGTTTCTGGAACCCTGTTCCCTGGGAACATGACTGAGGTTTGATTCTGTACACCTTTGTCCTGGAACATGACTGAGGTTTGATTGTGGAATCCTGTGGCCTGCGAACATGACTGTGGTTTGATTCTGGAACCATGTTTCCTGGGAATATGACTGAGGTTTGATTCTGGAAATCTGTGGCCTAGGAACTTGACTGAGGTTTGATGGTAGAAACCTGTGGACTGGCAACATGACTGAGGCTTGATTGTGGAACCCTGTGCCCTGGAAACATGACTGAGGTCTGCTACTGGAAATCCATGCCCTGGGAACTTGACTTTGGTTTGATTCTGGAAACATGTGTCCTGGGAACATGATTGAAGTTTGATGGAGGAACCCTGTGCACTGGGAACATGACTGAGATTTGATGGTGGTACTCTGTGGCCTGGCAACATGACTGAGGCTTGATTCTGGAACCCTGTGGCCTGGGAACTTGAATGTCGTTTGATCGCAGAAACCTGTGGACTGGCAACATGACTGAGGTTTGATGGTGGAAACCTCAGGCTTGGGAACATGACTGAGGCTTGATGGTAGAACCCTGTGGCCTGGCAACAGGACTCAGATTTGATGGTGGAACCCTGTGGCCTGGGAACATGACATCAGTTTGTACTCTGGTACCCTGTTGCCTGGGAACATGAAATCGGTTTGATTCTGGAAACCTGTGTCCTGGGAATTTGACTGAGGTTTGATGGTGGTACCCTATGGCCTGGCAACATGACTGAGGTATGATTCTGGATCCCTGTGGCCTGGGAACATCACTGAGGCGTGATACTGGAAACCTGTGACCTGGGAAAATGACATCTGTTTAGAATGTGGAATAATGTGCCCTGGGAACCTGACTGAGGCTTGGTTCTGGAACCCTGTGGACTGGGAATATGACTGAGGTTTTATTCTGGAACCCTGTAGCCAGGGAACATAACTGAGGATTGATTCTGGATCCCTGTGGCCTGGGAACAAGACTGAGGTTTTATTCTGTAAACCTGTAGCCTGGGAACATAACTGCGGATTGATTCTGGAAACCTGTGGCCTGGGAACATGACATCGGTTGGATTCTGGAACCCTGTGGCCTGGGAACATGATTGAGGTTTGATCGCAGAAACCTGTGGACTGGCAACATGACTGAGGTTAAATGGTGGAACCCTGTGTCCTGGGAACGTGACATCAGTGGATTGTGGAACCCTGTGCCCTGGGAACATGTGAATGGTTTGATTCTGGAACCCTGTGGCCTGGGAACATGTCTGAGGTTTGATGGTGGAAACCTGTGGCCTGGCAACATGACTGAGGTTTGTTTCTGGAACCCTGTTCCCTGGGAACATGACTGAGGTTTGATTCTGGACACCTTTGTCCTGGGAACATGACTGAGGTTTGATTGTGGAACACTGTGGCCTGCGAACATGACTGAGGTTTGATTCTGGAACCATGTGTACTGGGAATATGAGTGAGGTTTGATTCTGGAAATCTGTTGCCTGGGAACTTGACTGAGATTTGATGGCAGAAACCTGTGGACTGGCAACATGACTGAGGTTTGATTGTGGAACCCTGTGCCCTGGAAACATGACTGAGGCCTGGTATTGGAAACCCATGGCCTGGGAACTTGACTTTGGTTTGATTCTGGAAACCTGTGTCCTGGGAATATAACTGAGGTTTGATTCTGGAACCCTGTGGCCTGGGAACATGACATCAGTGGATTGTGGAACCTTGTGGCCTGGGAACATGAGAACGGTTTGATTCTGGAACCCTGTGGCCTGGCAACATGACCTCAGTGGATTGTGGAACCCTGTGGCCTGGGAACATGAGAACGGTTTGATTTTGGAACCCTGTGGCCTGGGAACATGTCTGAGGTTTGATGGTGGAAACCTGTGGCCTGGCAACATGACTGAGGTTTGTTTCTGGAACCCTGTTCCCTGGGAACATGACTGAGGTTTGACTCTGGACACCTTTGTCCTGGGAACATGACTGAGGTTTGATTGTGGAACCCTGTGTCCTGCGAACATGACTGAGGTTTGATTCTGGAACCATGTGGCCTGGGAATATGACTGAGGTTTGATTCTGGAAACCATTGGCCTGGGAACATGACTGATGTGAGACTGTGGAATCCTGTGGCCTGGGAACATGACTGAGGTTTGATGGAAAAACCCTGTGGGCTGGGAACATGACTGAGGTTTGATGGTGGAACCCTGTGCACAGGGAACATGACTGAGGCCTGATACTGGATCCCCGAGGCCTGGGAACATGACATTGGTTTGATTCTGGAACCCTGTTTCCTGGGAACATGACTGAGGTTTCATGGTTGAACACTGTGGCCTGGCAACATGACTGAAGTTTGATTGTGGACCCCTCAGGCTTGGGAACATGACTGAGGCTTGATGGTGGAACCCTGTGGCCTGGCAACAGGACTGAGATTTGATGGTGGAACCCTGTGGCCTGGGAACATGACATCGGTTTGGATTCTGGTACCCTGTTGCCTGGGAACATGAAATCGGTTTGATTCTGGAAACCTGTGGCCTGGGAATATGACTGAGGTTTGATGGTGGTACCCTATGGCCTGGCAACATGACTGAGGTTTGATTCTGGATCCCTGTGGCCTGGGAACATGACTGAGGCGTGATTCTGGAAACCTGAGACTTGGGAACATGACAACTGTTCAGATTGTGGAATACTGTACCCTGGGAACCTGACTGAGGCTTGGTTCTGGAACCCTGTGGACTGGAAATATGACTGAGGTTTTATTCTGTAAACCTGTAGCCTGGGAACATAACTGCGGATTGATTCTGGAAACCTGTGGCCTGGGAACATGACATCGGTTGGATTCTGGAAACCTGTGGCATGGGAACATGATTGAGGTTTGACTGTGGAACCCTCTGGCCTGGGAATATGACTGTGGTTTAATTCTGTAACCCTGTGGTCTGGCAACATGACAGAGGTTTGATTGTGGAACCCTCAGGTTTGGGAACGTGACTGAGGCTTGATGGTGGAACCGTGGCCTGGCAACAGGACTGAGGTATGATTGTGGAACCCTCTGGCCTGGGAATATGACTGAGGTTTAATTGTGGAACCCTGTGGCCTGGGAATATGACTGAGGTTTAATTGTGGAACCCAGTGGCATGGGAATATGAGTGAGGCTTGATTCTGGAACCCTGTGGCCTGGGAACATGCCTGGGGTTTTATTTTTGGAACCTGTGTCCAGGGAACATGACGGAGGTTTTATTCTGGAACCCTTTGTCCTGGGAACATGACTGAGGTTTGATTTTGGAACCATGTGGCCTGGGAATATGACTGAGGTTTGATTCTGGAAACCATTGGCCTGGGAACATGCCTGATGTGAGATTGTGGAATCCTGTGGCTTGGGAACATGACTGAGATTTGATGGAAAAACCGTGTGGCATGGGAACATGACTGAGGTTTGATGGTGGTACCCTGTGGCCTGGGAACATGACATTGGTTTGATTCTGGAAACCTGTTCCCTGGGAACATGACTGAGGTTTGATGGTTGAACCCTGTAGCCTGGCAACATAACTGAGGCTTGATTCTGGAACCCTGTGGCCTGGGAACTTGACTCTGATTTGATCGCAGAAACCTGTGGACTGGCAACATGACTGAGGTTTGATGGTGGAACCCTGTGCACTGGGAACATGACTGAGGCCTGATACTGGATCCCCGTGCCCTGGGAATATTACATTGCTTTGATTCTGGAACCCTGTTTCCTAGGAATATGACTGAGGTTTGATGGTGGAAACCTGTGGCCTGGCAACATGACTGAGGTTAGTTTCTGGAACCCTGTTCCCTGGGAACATGACTGAGGTTTGATTCTGGAAACCTTTGTCCTAGGAAGATGACTGAGGTTTGATTGTGGAACCCTGTGTCCTGCGAACATGACTGAGGTTTGATTCTGGAACCATGTGTACTGGGAATATGAGTGAGGTTTGATTCTGGAAATCTGTTGCCTGGGAACTTGACTGAGATTTGATGGCAGAAACCTGTGGACTGGCAACATGACTGAGGTTTGATTGTGGAACCCTGTGCCCTGGAAACATGACTGAGGCCTGGTATTGGAAACCCATGGCCTGGGAACTTGACTTTGGTTTGATTCTGGAAACCTGTGTCCTGGGAATATAACTGAGGTTTGATTCTGGAACCCTGTGGCCTGGGAACATGACATCAGTGGATTGTGGAACCTTGTGGCCTGGGAACATGAGAACGGTTTGATTCTGGAACCCTGTGGCCTAGCAACATGACCTCAGTGGATTGTGGAACCCTGTGGCCTGGGAACATGAGAACGGTTTGATTTTGGAACCCTGTGGCCTGGGAACATGTCTGAGGTTTGATGGTGGAAACCTGTGGCCTGGCAACATGACTGAGGTTTGTTTCTGGAACCCTGTTCCCTGGGAACATGACTGAGGTTTGACTCTGGACACCTTTGTCCTAGGAACATGACTGAGGTTTGATTGTGGAACCCTGTGTCCTGCGAACATGACTGAGGTTTGATTCTGGAACCATGTGGCCTGGGAATATGACTGAGGTTTGATTCTGGAAACCATTGGCCTGGGAACATGACTGATGTGAGACTGTGGAATCCTGTGGCCTGGGAACATGACTGAGGTTTGATGGAAAAACCCTGTGGGCTGGGAACATGACTGAGGTTTGATGGTGGAACCCTGTGCACAGGGAACATGACTGAGGCCTGATACTGGATCCCCGAGGCCTGGGAACATGACATTGGTTTGATTCTGGAACCCTGTTTCCTGGGAACATGACTGAGGTTTCATGGTTGAACACTGTGGCCTGGCAACATGACTGAAGTTTGATTGTGGACCCCTCAGGCTTGGGAACATGACTGAGGCTTGATGGTGGAACCCTGTGGCCTGGCAACAGGACTGAGATTTGATGGTGGAACCCTGTGGCCTGGGAATATGACATCGGTTTGGATTCTGGTACCCTGTTGCCTGGGAACATGAAATCGGTTTGATTCTGGAAACCTGTGGCCTGGGAATATGACTGAGGTTTGATGGTGGTACCCTATGGCCTGGCAACATGACTGAGGTTTGATTCTGGATCCCTGTGGCCTGGGAACATGACTGAGGCGTGATTCTGGAAACCTGAGACTTGGGAACATGACAACTGTTTAGATTGTGGAATACTGTACCCTGGGAACCTGACTGAGGCTTGGTTCTGGAACCCTGTGGACTGGAAATATGACTGAGGTTTTATTCTGTAAACCTGTAGCCTGGGAACATAACTGCGGATTGATTCTGGAAACCTGTGGCCTGGGAACATGACATCGGTTGGATTCTGGAAACCTGTGGCATGGGAACATGATTGAGGTTTGACTGTGGAACCCTCTGGCCTGGGAATATGACTGTGGTTTAATTCTGTAACCCTGTGGTCTGGCAACATGACAGAGGTTTGATTGTGGAACCCTCAGGTTTGGGAACGTGACTGAGGCTTGATGGTGGAACCGTGGCCTGGCAACAGGACTGAGGTATGATTGTGGAACCCTCTGGCCTGGGAATATGACTGAGGTTTAATTGTGGAACCCTGTGGCCTGGGAATATGACTGAGGTTTAATTGTGGAACCCAGTAGCATGGGAATATGAGTGAGGCTTGATTCTGGAACCCTGTGGCCTGGGAACATGCCTGGGGTTTTATTTTTGGAACCTGTGTCCAGGGAACATGACGGAGGTTTTATTCTGGAACCCTTTGTCCTGGGAACATGACTGAGGTTTGATTTTGGAACCATGTGGCCTGGGAATATGACTGAGGTTTGATTCTGGAAACCATTGGCCTGGGAACATGCCTGATGTGAGATTGTGGAATTGTGGCTTGGGAACATGACTGAGATTTGATGGAAAAACCGTGTGGCATGGGAACATGACTGAGGTTTGATGGTGGTACCCTGTGGCCTGGGAACATGACATTGGTTTGATTCTGGAAACCTGTTCCCTGGGAACATGACTGAGGTTTCATGGTTGAACCCTGTAGCCTGGCAACATAACTGAGGCTTGATTCTGGAACCCTGTGGCCTGGGAACTTGACTCTGATTTGATCGCAGAAACCTGTGGACTGGCAACATGACTGAGGTTTGATGGTGGAACCCTGTGCACTGGGAACATGACTGAGGCCTGATACTGGATCCCCGTGCCCTGGGAACATTACATTGGTTTGATTCTGGAACCCTGTTTCCTAGGAATATGACTGAGGTTTGATGGTTGAACCCTGTGGCCTGGCAACATGACTGAGGCTTGATTCTGGAACCCTGTGGCCTGGGAACTTGACTCTGATTTGATCGCAGAAACCTGTGGACTGGCACATTGATTGAGGTTTGATGGTGGAACCCTGTGCACTGGGAAGATGACTGAGGCCTGATACTGGAACCCCGTGCCCTGGGAACATGACATTGGTTTGATTCTGGAACCCTGTTTCCTGGGAACATGACTGAGGTTTCATGGTGGAACCCTGAGGCCTGGCAACATGACAGAGGTTTAATTGTGGAACCCTGTGGCCTGGGAATATGAGGGAGGCTTGATTCTGGAACCCTGTGGCCTGGGAATATAACTGAGGTTTGATTCTGGAACCCTGTGGCCTGGGAACATGACATCAGTGGATTGTGGAAACTTGTGGCCGGGGAACATGAGAACGGTTTGATTCTGGAACCCTATGGCCTGGGAACATGTCTGAGGTTTGATGGTGTAAACCTGTGGCCTGGCAACACGACTGAGGTTGGTTTCTGGAACCCTGTTCCCTGGGAACATGACTGAGGTTTGATTCTAGACACCTATGTCCTGGCAACATGACTGAGGTTTGTTTCTGGAACCCTGTTCCCTGGGAACATGACTGAGGTTTGATTCTAGACACCTTTGTCCTGGGAACATGACTGAGGTTTGATGGTTGAACCCTGTGGCCTGGCAACATGACAGAGGTTTGATTGAGGAACCCTCAGGCTTGGGAACATGACTGAGGCTTGATGGTGGAAGTCTGTGGCCTGGGAACATGACATCGGTTTGGATTCTGGTACCCTGTTGCTTGGGAACATGAAATCGGTTTGATTCTGGAAACCTGTGGTCTGGGAATATGATTGAGGTTTGATGGTGGTACCCTATGGCCTGGAAACATGACTGAGGTTTGATTCTGGATCCCTGTGGACTGGGAACATGACTGAGGTTTAATTGTGGAACCCTGTGGCCTGGGAATATGAGGGAGGCTTGATTCTGTAACCCTGTGGCCTGGGAACATAACTGAGGTTTGATTCTGGAACCCTGTGGCCTGGGAACATGACATCAGTGGATTGTGGAACCCTGTGGCCTGGGAACATGACTGAGGTTTGATTCTGGAACCCTGTGGCTTGGGAACATGTCTGAGGTTTGATGGTGGAAACCTGTGGCCTGGCAACATGACTGAGGTTTGTTTCTGGAACCCTGTTCCCTGGGAACATGACTGAGGTTTGATTCTGGACATCTTTGTCCTGGGAACATGACTGAGGTTTGATTGTGGAACCCTCTGGCCTGGGAATATGACTGAGGTTTGATGGTGGTACCCTGTGGCCTGGCAACATGACATTGGATTGATTCTGGAACCCTATTTCCTGGGAATATGACTGAGGTTTGATGGTTGAACCCTGTGGCCTGGCAACATGACAGAGGCTTGATTGTGGAACCCTCAGGCCTTGGAACATGACTGAGGCTTGATGGTGGAACCGTGGCCTGGCAACAGGACTGAGGTTTGATGGTGGAACCGTCTGGCCTGGGAATATGATTTAGGTTTAATTGTGGAACCCTGTGGCCTGGGAATATGAGGGAGGCTTGATTCTGGAACCCTGTGGCCTGGGAACATAACTGAGGTTTGATTCTGGAACCCTGTGGCCTGGGAACATGACATCAGTGGATTGTGGAACCCTGTGGCCTGGGAACATGAGAACGGTTTGTTTCTGGAACCCTGTGTCCTAGGAACATGTCTGAGGTTTGATGGTGGAAACCTGTGGCCTGGCAACATGACTGAGGGTTGTTTCTGGAACCCTGTTCCCTGGGAACTTGACTGAGGTTTGATTCTGGAAACCATTGGCCTGGGAACATGACTGATGTGAGATTGTGGAATCCTGTGGCCTGGGAACATGACTGAGGTTTGATGGAAGAACCCTGTGGCCTGGGAACATGACTGAGATTTGGTGGTGGTACCCTGTGTCCTGCGAACATGACTGAGGTTTGATTCTGGAACCATGTGTACTGGGAATATGAGTGAGGTTTGATTCTGGAAATCTGTTGCCTGGGAACTTGACTGAGATTTGATGGCAGAAACCTGTGGACTGGCAACATGACTGAGGTTTGATTGTGGAACCCTGTGCCCTGGAAACATGACTGAGGCCTGGTATTGGAAACCCATGGCCTGGGAACTTGACTTTGGTTTGATTCTGGAAACCTGTGTCCTGGGAATATAACTGAGGTTTGATTCTGGAACCCTGTGGCCTGGGAACATGACATCAGTGGATTGTGGAACCTTGTGGCCTGGGAACATGAGAACGGTTTGATTCTGGAACCCTGTGGCCTGGCAACATGACCTCAGTGGATTGTGAAACCCTGTGGCCTGGGAACATGTCTGAGGTTTGATGGTGGAAACCTGTGGCCTGGCAACATGACTGAGGTTTGTTTCTGGAACCCTGTTCCCTGGGAACATGACTGAGGTTTGACTCTGGACACCTTTGTCCTAGGAACATGACTGAGGTTTGATTGTGGAACCCTGTGTCCTGCGAACATGACTGAGGTTTGATTCTGGAACCATGTGGCCTGGGAATATGACTGAGGTTTGATTCTGGAAACCATTGGCCTGGGAACATGACTGATGTGAGACTGTGGAATCCTGTGGCCTGGGAACATGACTGAGGTTTGATGGAAAAACCCTGTGGGCTGGGAACATGACTGAGGTTTGATGGTGGAACCCTGTGCACAGGGAACATGACTGAGGCCTGATACTGGATCCCCGAGGCCTGGGAACATGACATTGGTTTGATTCTGGAACCCTGTTTCCTGGGAACATGACTGAGGTTTCATGGTTGAACACTGTGGCCTGGCAACATGACTGAAGTTTGATTGTGGACCCCTCAGGCTTGGGAACATGACTGAGGCTTGATGGTGGAACCCTGTGGCCTGGCAACAGGACTGAGATTTGATGGTGGAACCCTGTGGCCTGGGAACATGACATCGGTTTGGATTCTGGTACCCTGTTGCCTGGGAACATGAAATCGGTTTGATTCTGGAAACCTGTGGCCTGGGAATATGACTGAGGTTTGATGGTGGTACCCTATGGCCTGGCAACATGACTGAGGTTTGATTCTGGATCCCTGTGGCCTGGGAACATGACTGAGGCGTGATTCTGGAAACCTGTGACTTGGGAACATGACAACTGTTTAGATTGTGGAATACTGTACCCTGGGAACCTGACTGAGGCTTGGTTCTGGAACCCTGTGGACTAGAAATATGACTGAGGTTTTATTCTGTAAACCTGTAGCCTGGGAACATAACTGCGGATTGATTCTGGAAACCTGTGGCCTGGGAACATGACATCGGTTGGATTCTGGAAACCTGTGGCATGGGAACATGACTGATGTGAGACTGTGGAATCCTGTGGCCTGGGAACATGACTGAGGTTTGATGGAAAAACCCTGTGGGCTGGGAACATGACTGAGGTTTGATGGTGGAACCCTGTGCACAGGGAACATGACTGAGGCCTGATACTGGATCCCCGAGGCCTGGGAACATGACATTGGTTTGATTCTGGAACCCTGTTTCCTGGGAACATGACTGAGGTTTCATGGTTGAACACTGTGGCCTGGCAACATGACTGAAGTTTGATTGTGGACCCCTCAGGCTTGGGAACATGACTGAGGCTTGATGGTGGAACCCTGTGGCCTGGCAACAGGACTGAGATTTGATGGTGGAACCCTGTGGCCTGGGAACATGACATCGGTTTGGATTCTGGTACCCTGTTGCCTGGGAACATGAAATCGGTTTGATTCTGGAAACCTGTGGCCTGGGAATATGACTGAGGTTTGATGGTGGTACCCTATGGCCTGGCAACATGACTGAGGTTTGATTCTGGATCCCTGTGGCCTGGGAACATGACTGAGGCGTGATTCTGGAAACCTGAGACTTGGGAACATGACAACTGTTTAGATTGTGGAATACTGTACCCTGGGAACCTGACTGAGGCTTGGTTCTGGAACCCTGTGGACTGGAAATATGACTGAGGTTTTATTCTGTAAACCTGTAGCCTGGGAACATAACTGCAGATTGATTCTGGAAACCTGTGGCTTGGGAACATGACATCGGTTGGATTCTGGAAACCTGTGGCATGGGAACATGATTGAGGTTTGACTGTGGAACCCTCTGGCCTGGGAATATGACTGTGGTTTAATTCTGTAACCCTGTGGTCTGGCAACATGACAGAGGTTTGATTGTGGAACCCTCAGGTTTGGGAACGTGACTGAGGCTTGATGGTGGAACCGTGGCCTGGCAACAGGACTGAGGTATGATTGTGGAACCCTCTGGCCTGGGAATATGACTGAGGTTTAATTGTGGAACCCTGTGGCCTGGGAATATGACTGAGGTTTAATTGTGGAACCCAGTGGCATGGGAATATGAGTGAGGCTTGATTCTGGAACCCTGTGGCCTGGGAACATGCCTGGGGTTTTATTTTTGGAACCTGTGTCCAGGGAACATGACGGAGGTTTTATTCTGGAACCCTTTGTCCTGGGAACATGACTGAGGTTTGATTTTGGAACCATGTGGCCTGGGAATATGACTGAGGTTTGATTCTGGAAACCATTGGCCTGGGAACATGCCTGATGTGAGATTGTGGAATTGTGGCTTGGGAACATGACTGAGATTTGATGGAAAAACCGTGTGGCATGGGAACATGACTGAGGTTTGATGGTGGTACCCTGTGGCCTGGGAACATGACATTGGTTTGATTCTGGAAACCTGTTCCCTGGGAACATGACTGAGGTTTGATGGTTGAACCCTGTAGCCTGGCAACATAACTGAGGCTTGATTCTGGAACCCTGTGGCCTGGGAACTTGACTCTGATTTGATCGCAGAAACCTGTGGACTGGCAACATGACTGAGGTTTGATGGTGGAACCCTGTGCACTGGGAACATGACTGAGGCCTGATACTGGATCCCCGTGCCCTGGGAACATTACATTGGTTTGATTCTGGAACCCTGTTTCCTAGGAATATGACTGAGGTTTGATGGTTGAACCCTGTGGCCTGGCAACATGACTGAGGCTTGATTCTGGAACCCTGTGGCCTGGGAACTTGACTCTGATTTGATCGCAGAAACCTGTGGACTGGCACATTGATTGAGGTTTGATGGTGGAACCCTGTGCACTGGGAAGATGACTGAGGCCTGATACTGGAACCCCGTGCCCTGGGAACATGACATTGGTTTGATTCTGGAACCCTGTTTCCTGGGAACATGACTGAGGTTTCATGGTGGAACCCTGAGGCCTGGCAACATGACAGAGGTTTAATTGTGGAACCCTGTGGCCTGGGAATATGAGGGAGGCTTGATTCTGGAACCCTGTGGCCTGGGAATATAACTGAGGTTTGATTCTGGAACCCTGTGGCCTGGGAACATGACATCAGTGGATTGTGGAAACTTGTGGCCGGGGAACATGAGAACGTTTGATTCTGGAACCCTATGGCCTGGGAACATGTCTGAGGTTTGATGGTGTAAACCTGTGGCCTGGCAACACGACTGAGGTTGGTTTCTGGAACCCTGTTCCCTGGGAACATGACTGAGGTTTGATTCTAGACACCTATGTCCTGGCAACATGACTGAGGTTTGTTTCTGGAACCCTGTTCCCTGGGAACATGACTGAGGTTTGATTCTAGACACCTTTGTCCTGGGAACATGACTGAGGTTTGATGGTTGAACCCTGTGGCCTGGCAACATGACAGAGGTTTGATTGAGGAACCCTCAGGCTTGGGAACATGACTGAGGCTTGATGGTGGAAGTCTGTGGCCTGGGAACATGACATCGGTTTGGATTCTGGTACCCTGTTGCTTGGGAACATGAAATCGGTTTGATTCTGGAAACCTGTGGTCTGGGAATATGATTGAGGTTTGATGGTGGTACCCTATGGCCTGGCAACATGACTGAGGTTTGATTCTGGATCCCTGTGGACTGGGAACATGACTGAGGTTTAATTGTGGAACCCTGTGGCCTGGGAATATGAGGGAGGCTTGATTCTGTAACCCTGTGGCCTGGGAACATAACTGAGGTTTGATTCTGGAACCCTGTGGCCTGGGAACATGACATCAGTGGATTGTGGAACCCTGTGGCCTGGGAACATGACTGAGGTTTGATTCTGGAACCCTGTGGCTTGGGAACATGTCTGAGGTTTGATGGTGGAAACCTGTGGCCTGGCAACATGACTGAGGTTTGTTTCTGGAACCCTGTTCCCTGGGAACATGACTGAGGTTTGATTCTGGACATCTTTGTCCTGGGAACATGACTGAGGTTTGATTGTGGAACCCTCTGGCCTGGGAATATGACTGAGGTTTGATGGTGGTACCCTGTGGCCTGGCAACATGACATTGGATTGATTCTGGAACCCTATTTCCTGGGAATATGACTGAGGTTTGATGGTTGAACCCTGTGGCCTGGCAACATGACAGAGGCTTGATTGTGGAACCCTCAGGCCTTGGAACATGACTGAGGCTTGATGGTGGAACCGTGGCCTGGCAACAGGACTGAGGTTTGATGGTGGAACCGTCTGGCCTGGGAATATGACTTAGGTTTAATTGTGGAACCCTGTGGCCTGGGAATATGAGGAAGGCTTGATTCTGGAACCCTGTGGCCTGGGAACATAACTGAGGTTTGATTCTGGAACCCTGTGGCCTGGGAACATGACATCAGTGGATTGTGGAACCCTGTGGCCTGGGAACATGAGAACGGTTTGTTTCTGGAACCCTGTGTCCTAGGAACATGTCTGAGGTTTGATGGTGGAAACCTGTGGCCTGGCAACATGACTGAGGGTTGTTTCTGGAACCCTGTTCCCTGGGAACTTGACTGAGGTTTGATTCTGGAAACCATTGGCCTGGGAACATGACTGATGTGAGATTGTGGAATCCTGTGGCCTGGGAACATGACTGAGGTTTGATGGAAGAACCCTGTGGCCTGGGAACATGACTGAGATTTGGTGGTGGTACCCTGTGTCCTGCGAACATGACTGAGGTTTGATTCTGGAACCATGTGTACTGGGAATATGAGTGAGGTTTGATTCTGGAAATCTGTTGCCTGGGAACTTGACTGAGATTTGATGGCAGAAACCTGTGGACTGGCAACATGACTGAGGTTTGATTGTGGAACCCTGTGCCCTGGAAACATGACTGAGGCCTGGTATTGGAAACCCATGGCCTGGGAACTTGACTTTGGTTTGATTCTGGAAACCTGTGTCCTGGGAATATAACTGAGGTTTGATTCTGGAACCCTGTGGCCTGGGAACATGACATCAGTGGATTGTGGAACCTTGTGGCCTGGGAACATGAGAACGGTTTGATTCTGGAACCCTGTGGCCTGGCAACATGACCTCAGTGGATTGTGGAACCCTGTGGCCTGGGAACATGAGAACGGTTTGATTTTGGAACCCTGTGGCCTGGGAACATGTCTGAGGTTTGATGGTGGAAACCTGTGGCCTGGCAACATGACTGAGGTTTGTTTCTGGAACCCTGTTCCCTGGGAACATGACTGAGGTTTGACTCTGGACACCTTTGTCCTAGGAACATGACTGAGGTTTGATTGTGGAACCCTGTGTCCTGCGAACATGACTGAGGTTTGATTCTGGAACCATGTGGCCTGGGAATATGACTGAGGTTTGATTCTGGAAACCATTGGCCTGGGAACATGACTGATGTGAGACTGTGGAATCCTGTGGCCTGGGAACATGACTGAGGTTTGATGGAAAAACCCTGTGGGCTGGGAACATGACTGAGGTTTGATGGTGGAACCCTGTGCACAGGGAACATGACTGAGGCCTGATACTGGATCCCCGAGGCCTGGGAACATGACATTGGTTTGATTCTGGAACCCTGTTTCCTGGGAACATGACTGAGGTTTCATGGTTGAACACTGTGGCCTGGCAACATGACTGAAGTTTGATTGTGGACCCCTCAGGCTTGGGAACATGACTGAGGCTTGATGGTGGAACCCTGTGGCCTGGCAACAGGACTGAGATTTGATGGTGGAACCCTGTGGCCTGGGAACATGACATCGGTTTGGATTCTGGTACCCTGTTGCCTGGGAACATGAAATCGGTTTGATTCTGGAAACCTGTGGCCTGGGAATATGACTGAGGTTTGATGGTGGTACCCTATGGCCTGGCAACATGACTGAGGTTTGATTCTGGATCCCTGTGGCCTGGGAACATGACTGAGGCGTGATTCTGGAAACCTGTGACTTGGGAACATGACAACTGTTTAGATTGTGGAATACTGTACCCTGGGAACCTGACTGAGGCTTGGTTCTGGAACCCTGTGGACTGGAAATATGACTGAGGTTTTATTCTGTAAACCTGTAGCCTGGGAACATAACTGCGGATTGATTCTGGAAACCTGTGGCCTGGGAACATGACATCGGTTGGATTCTGGAAACCTGTGGCATGGGAACATGATTGAGGTTTGACTGTGGAACCCTCTGGCCTGGGAATATGACTGTGGTTTAATTCTGTAACCCTGTGGTCTGGCAACATGACAGAGGTTTGATTGTGGAACCCTCAGGTTTGGGAACGTGACTGAGCCTTGATGGTGGAACCGTGGCCTGGCAACAGGACTGAGGTATGATTGTGGAACCCTCTGGCCTGGGAATATGACTGAGGTTTAATTGTGGAACCCTGTGGCCTGGGAATATGACTGAGGTTTAATTGTGGAACCCAGTGGCATGGGAATATGAGTGAGGCTTGATTCTGGAACCCTGTGGCCTGGGAACATGCCTGGGGTTTTATTTTTGGAACCTGTGTCCAGGGAACATGACGGAGGTTTTATTCTGGAACCCTTTGTCCTGGGAACATGACTGAGGTTTGATTTTGGAACCATGTGGCCTGGGAATATGACTGAGGTTTGATTCTGGAAACCATTGGCCTGGGAACATGCCTGATGTGAGATTGTGGAATCCTGTGGCTTGGGAACATGACTGAGATTTGATGGAAAAACCGTGTGGCATGGGAACATGACTGAGGTTTGATGGTGGTACCCTGTGGCCTGGGAACATGACATTGGTTTGATTCTGGAAACCTGTTCCCTGGGAACATGACTGAGGTTTGATGGTTGAACCCTGTAGCCTGGCAACATAACTGAGGCTTGATTCTGGAACCCTGTGGCCTGGGAACTTGACTCTGATTTGATCGCAGAAACCTGTGGACTGGCAACATGACTGAGGTTTGATGGTGGAACCCTGTGCACTGGGAACATGACTGAGGCCTGATACTGGATCCCCGTGCCCTGGGAACATTACATTGGTTTGATTCTGGAACCCTGTTTCCTAGGAATATGACTGAGGTTTGATGGTTGAACCCTGTGGCCTGGCAACATGACTGAGGCTTGATTCTGGAACCCTGTGGCCTGGGAACTTGACTCTGATTTGATCGCAGAAACCTGTGGACTGGCAACATGATTGAGGTTTGATGGTGGAACCCTGTGCACTGGGAAGATGACTGAGGCCTGATACTGGAACCCCGTGCCCTGGGAACATGACATTGGTTTGATTCTGGAACCCTGTTTCCTGGGAACATGACTGAGGTTTCATGGTGGAACCCTGAGGCCTGGCAACATGACAGAGGTTTAATTGTGGAACCCTGTGGCCTGGGAATATGAGGGAGGCTTGATTCTGGAACCCTGTGGCCTGGGAATATAACTGAGGTTTGATTCTGGAACCCTGTGGCCTGGGAACATGACATCAGTGGATTGTGGAAACTTGTGGCCGGAGAACATGAGAACGGTTTGATTCTGGAACCCTATGGCCTGGGAACATGTCTGAGGTTTGATGGTGGAAACCTGTGGCCTGGCAACACGACTGAGGTTGGTTTCTGGAACCCTGTTCCCTGGGAACATGACTGAGGTTTGATTCTAGACACCTATGTCCTGGCAACATGACTGAGGTTTGTTTCTGGAACCCTGTTCCCTGGGAACATGACTGAGGTTTGATTCTAGACACCTTTGTCCTGGGAACATGACTGAGGTTTGATGGTTGAACCCTGTGGCCTGGCAACATGACAGAGGTTTGATTGAGGAACCCTCAGGCTTGGGAACATGACTGAGGCTTGATGGTGGAAGTCTGTGGCCTGGGAACATGACATCGGTTTGGATTCTGGTACCCTGTTGCTTGGGAACATGAAATCGGTTTGATTCTGGAAACCTGTGGTCTGGGAATATGATTGAGGTTTGATGGTGGTACCCTATGGCCTGGCAACATGACTGAGGTTTGATTCTGGATCCCTGTGGACTGGGAACATGACTGAGGTTTAATTGTGGAACCCTGTGGCCTGGGAATATGAGGGAGGCTTGATTCTGTAACCCTGTGGCCTGGGAACATAACTGAGGTTTGATTCTGGAACCCTGTGGCCTGGGAACATGACATCAGTGGATTGTGGAACCCTGTGGCCTGGGAACATGACTGAGGTTTGATTCTGGAACCCTGTGGCTTGGGAACATGTCTGAGGTTTGATGGTGGAAACCTGTGGCCTGGCAACATGACTGAGGTTTGTTTCTGGAACCCTGTTCCCTGGGAACATGACTGAGGTTTGATTCTGGACATCTTTGTCCTGGGAACATGACTGAGGTTTGATTGTGGAACCCTCTGGCCTGGGAATATGACTGAGGTTTGATGGTGGTACCCTGTGGCCTGGCAACATGACATTGGATTGATTCTGGAACCCTATTTCCTGGGAATATGACTGAGGTTTGATGGTTGAACCCTGTGGCCTGGCAACATGACAGAGGCTTGATTGTGGAACCCTCAGGCCTTGGAACATGACTGAGGCTTGATGGTGGAACCGTGGCCTGGCAACAGGACTGAGGTTTGATGGTGGAACCGTCTGGCCTGGGAATATGACTTAGGTTTAATTGTGGAACCCTGTGGCCTGGGAATATGAGGAAGGCTTGATTCTGGAACCCTGTGGCCTGGGAACATAACTGAGGTTTGATTCTGGAACCCTGTGGCCTGGGAACATGACATCAGTGGATTGTGGAACCCTGTGGCCTGGGAACATGAGAACGGTTTGTTTCTGGAACCCTGTGTCCTAGGAACATGTCTGAGGTTTGATGGTGGAAACCTGTGGCCTGGCAACATGACTGAGGGTTGTTTCTGGAACCCTGTTCCCTGGGAACTTGACTGAGGTTTGATTCTGGAAACCATTGGCCTGGGAACATGACTGATGTGAGATTGTGGAATCCTGTGGCCTGGGAACATGACTGAGGTTTGATGGAAGAACCCTGTGGCCTGGGAACATGACTGAGATTTGGTGGTGGTACCCTGTGTCCTGCGAACATGACTGAGGTTTGATTCTGGAACCATGTGTACTGGGAATATGAGTGAGGTTTGATTCTGGAAATCTGTTGCCTGGGAACTTGACTGAGATTTGATGGCAGAAACCTGTGGACTGGCAACATGACTGAGGTTTGATTGTGGAACCCTGTGCCCTGGAAACATGACTGAGGCCTGGTATTGGAAACCCATGGCCTGGGAACTTGACTTTGGTTTGATTCTGGAAACCTGTGTCCTGGGAATATAACTGAGGTTTGATTCTGGAACCCTGTGGCCTGGGAACATGACATCAGTGGATTGTGGAACCTTGTGGCCTGGGAACATGAGAACGGTTTGATTCTGGAACCCTGTGGCCTGGCAACATGACCTCAGTGGATTGTGGAACCCTGTGGCCTGGGAACATGAGAACGGTTTGATTTTGGAACCCTGTGGCCTGGGAACATGTCTGAGGTTTGATGGTGGAAACCTGTGGCCTGGCAACATGACTGAGGTTTGTTTCTGGAACCCTGTTCCCTGGGAACATGACTGAGGTTTGACTCTGGACACCTTTGTCCTAGGAACATGACTGAGGTTTGATTGTGGAACCCTGTGTCCTGCGAACATGACTGAGGTTTGATTCTGGAACCATGTGGCCTGGGAATATGACTGAGGTTTGATTCTGGAAACCATTGGCCTGGGAACATGACTGATGTGAGACTGTGGAATCCTGTGGCCTGGGAACATGACTGAGGTTTGATGGAAAAACCCTGTGGGCTGGGAACATGACTGAGGTTTGATGGTGGAACCCTGTGCACAGGGAACATGACTGAGGCCTGATACTGGATCCCCGAGGCCTGGGAACATGACATTGGTTTGATTCTGGAACCCTGTTTCCTGGGAACATGACTGAGGTTTCATGGTTGAACACTGTGGCCTGGCAACATGACTGAAGTTTGATTGTGGACCCCTCAGGCTTGGGAACATGACTGAGGCTTGATGGTGGAACCCTGTGGCCTGGCAACAGGACTGAGATTTGATGGTGGAACCCTGTGGCCTGGGAACATGACATCGGTTTGGATTCTGGTACCCTGTTGCCTGGGAACATGAAATCGGTTTGATTCTGGAAACCTGTGGCCTGGGAATATGACTGAGGTTTGATGGTGGTACCCTATGGCCTGGCAACATGACTGAGGTTTGATTCTGGATCCCTGTGGCCTGGGAACATGACTGAGGCGTGATTCTGGAAACCTGTGACTTGGGAACATGACAACTGTTTAGATTGTGGAATACTGTACCCTGGGAACCTGACTGAGGCTTGGTTCTGGAACCCTGTGGACTGGAAATATGACTGAGGTTTTATTCTGTAAACCTGTAGCCTGGGAACATAACTGCGGATTGATTCTGGAAACCTGTGGCCTGGGAACATGACATCGGTTGGATTCTGGAAACCTGTGGCATGGGAACATGATTGAGGTTTGACTGTGGAACCCTCTGGCCTGGGAATATGACTGTGGTTTAATTCTGTAACCCTGTGGTCTGGCAACATGACAGAGGTTTGATTGTGGAACCCTCAGGTTTGGGAACGTGACTGAGCCTTGATGGTGGAACCGTGGCCTGGCAACAGGACTGAGGTATGATTGTGGAACCCTCTGGCCTGGGAATATGACTGAGGTTTAATTGTGGAACCCTGTGGCCTGGGAATATGACTGAGGTTTAATTGTGGAACCCAGTGGCATGGGAATATGAGTGAGGCTTGATTCTGGAACCCTGTGGCCTGGGAACATGCCTGGGGTTTTATTTTTGGAACCTGTGTCCAGGGAACATGACGGAGGTTTTATTCTGGAACCCTTTGTCCTGGGAACATGACTGAGGTTTGATTTTGGAACCATGTGGCCTGGGAATATGACTGAGGTTTGATTCTGGAAACCATTGGCCTGGGAACATGCCTGATGTGAGATTGTGGAATCCTGTGGCTTGGGAACATGACTGAGATTTGATGGAAAAACCGTGTGGCATGGGAACATGACTGAGGTTTGATGGTGGTACCCTGTGGCCTGGGAACATGACATTGGTTTGATTCTGGAAACCTGTTCCCTGGGAACATGACTGAGGTTTGATGGTTGAACCCTGTAGCCTGGCAACATAACTGAGGCTTGATTCTGGAACCCTGTGGCCTGGGAACTTGACTCTGATTTGATCGCAGAAACCTGTGGACTGGCAACATGACTGAGGTTTGATGGTGGAACCCTGTGCACTGGGAACATGACTGAGGCCTGATACTGGATCCCCGTGCCCTGGGAACATTACATTGGTTTGATTCTGGAACCCTGTTTCCTAGGAATATGACTGAGGTTTGATGGTTGAACCCTGTGGCCTGGCAACATGACTGAGGCTTGATTCTGGAACCCTGTGGCCTGGGAACTTGACTCTGATTTGATCGCAGAAACCTGTGGACTGGCAACATGATTGAGGTTTGATGGTGGAACCCTGTGCACTGGGAAGATGACTGAGGCCTGATACTGGAACCCCGTGCCCTGGGAACATGACATTGGTTTGATTCTGGAACCCTGTTTCCTGGGAACATGACTGAGGTTTCATGGTGGAACCCTGAGGCCTGGCAACATGACAGAGGTTTAATTGTGGAACCCTGTGGCCTGGGAATATGAGGGAGGCTTGATTCTGGAACCCTGTGGCCTGGGAATATAACTGAGGTTTGATTCTGGAACCCTGTGGCCTGGGAACATGACATCAGTGGATTGTGGAAACTTGTGGCCGGAGAACATGAGAACGGTTTGATTCTGGAACCCTATGGCCTGGGAACATGTCTGAGGTTTGATGGTGGAAACCTGTGGCCTGGCAACACGACTGAGGTTGGTTTCTGGAACCCTGTTCCCTGGGAACATGACTGAGGTTTGATTCTAGACACCTATGTCCTGGCAACATGACTGAGGTTTGTTTCTGGAACCCTGTTCCCTGGGAACATGACTGAGGTTTGATTCTAGACACCTTTGTCCTGGGAACATGACTGAGGTTTGATGGTTGAACCCTGTGGCCTGGCAACATGACAGAGGTTTGATTGAGGAACCCTCAGGCTTGGGAACATGACTGAGGCTTGATGGTGGAAGTCTGTGGCCTGGGAACATGACATCGGTTTGGATTCTGGTACCCTGTTGCTTGGGAACATGAAATCGGTTTGATTCTGGAAACCTGTGGTCTGGGAATATGACTGAGGTTTGATGGTGGTACCCTATGGCCTGGCAACATGACTGAGGTTTGATTCTGGATCCCTGTGGACTGGGAACATGACTGAGGTTTAATTGTGGAACCCTGTGGCCTGGGAATATGAGGGAGGCTTGATTCTGGAACCCTGTGGCCTGGGAACATAACTGAGGTTTGATTCTGGAACCCTGTGGCCTGGGAACATGACATCAGTGGATTGTGGAACCCTGTGGCCTGGGAACATGACTGAGGTTTGATTCTGGAACCCTGTGGCTTGGGAACATGTCTGAGGTTTGATGGTGGAAACCTGTGGCCTGGCAACATGACTGAGGTTTGTTTCTGGAACCCTGTTCCCTGGGAACATGACTGAGGTTTGATTCTGGACATCTTTGTCCTGGGAACATGACTGAGGTTTGATTGTGTAACCCTCTGGCCTGGGAATATGACTGAGGTTTGATGGTGGTACCCTGTGGCCTGGCAACATGACATTGGATTGATTCTGGAACCCTATTTCCTGGGAATATGACTGAGGTTTGATGGTTGAACCCTGTGGCCTGGCAACATGACAGAGGCTTGATTGTGGAACCCTCAGGCCTTGGAACATGACTGAGGCTTGATGGTGGAACCGTGGCCTGGCAACAGGACTGAGGTTTGATGGTGGAACCGTCTGGCCTGGGAATATGACTTAGGTTTAATTGTGGAACCCTGTGGCCTGGGAATATGAGGGAGGCTTGATTCTGGAACCCTGTGGCCTGGGAACATAACTGAGGTTTGATTCTGGAACCCTGTGGCCTGGGAACATGACATCAGTGGATTGTGGAACCCTGTGGCCTGGGAACATGAGAACGGTTTGTTTCTGGAACCCTGTGTCCTAGGAACATGTCTGAGGTTTGATGGTGGAAACCTGTGGCCTGGCAACATGACTGAGGGTTGTTTCTGGAACCCTGTTCCCTGGGAACTTGACTGAGGTTTGATTCTGGAAACCATTGGCCTGGGAACATGACTGATGTGAGATTGTGGAATCCTGTGGCCTGGGAACATGACTGAGGTTTGATGGAAGAACCCTGTGGCCTGGGAACATGACTGAGATTTGGTGGTGGTACCCTGTGTCCTGCGAACATGACTGAGGTTTGATTCTGGAACCATGTGTACTGGGAATATGAGTGAGGTTTGATTCTGGAAATCTGTTGCCTGGGAACTTGACTGAGATTTGATGGCAGAAACCTGTGGACTGGCAACATGACTGAGGTTTGATTGTGGAACCCTGTGCCCTGGAAACATGACTGAGGCCTGGTATTGGAAACCCATGGCCTGGGAACTTGACTTTGGTTTGATTCTGGAAACCTGTGTCCTGGGAATATAACTGAGGTTTGATTCTGGAACCCTGTGGCCTGGGAACATGACATCAGTGGATTGTGGAACCTTGTGGCCTGGGAACATGAGAACGGTTTGATTCTGGAACCCTGTGGCCTGGCAACATGACCTCAGTGGATTGTGGAACCCTGTGGCCTGGGAACATGAGAACGGTTTGATTTTGGAACCCTGTGGCCTGGGAACATGTCTGAGGTTTGATGGTGGAAACCTGTGGCCTGGCAACATGACTGAGGTTTGTTTCTGGAACCCTGTTCCCTGGGAACATGACTGAGGTTTGACTCTGGACACCTTTGTCCTAGGAACATGACTGAGGTTTGATTGTGGAACCCTGTGTCCTGCGAACATGACTGAGGTTTGATTCTGGAACCATGTGGCCTGGGAATATGACTGAGGTTTGATTCTGGAAACCATTGGCCTGGGAACATGACTGATGTGAGACTGTGGAATCCTGTGGCCTGGGAACATGACTGAGGTTTGATGGAAAAACCCTGTGGGCTGGGAACATGACTGAGGTTTGATGGTGGAACCCTGTGCACAGGGAACATGACTGAGGCCTGATACTGGATCCCCGAGGCCTGGGAACATGACATTGGTTTGATTCTGGAACCCTGTTTCCTGGGAACATGACTGAGGTTTCATGGTTGAACACTGTGGCCTGGCAACATGACTGAAGTTTGATTGTGGACCCCTCAGGCTTGGGAACATGACTGAGGCTTGATGGTGGAACCCTGTGGCCTGGCAACAGGACTGAGATTTGATGGTGGAACCCTGTGGCCTGGGAACATGACATCGGTTTGGATTCTGGTACCCTGTTGCCTGGGAACATGAAATCGGTTTGATTCTGGAAACCTGTGGCCTGGGAATATGACTGAGGTTTGATGGTGGTACCCTATGGCCTGGCAACATGACTGAGGTTTGATTCTGGATCCCTGTGGCCTGGGAACATGACTGAGGCGTGATTCTGGAAACCTGTGACTTGGGAACATGACAACTGTTTAGATTGTGGAATACTGTACCCTGGGAACCTGACTGAGGCTTGGTTCTGGAACCCTGTGGACTGGAAATATGACTGAGGTTTTATTCTGTAAACCTGTAGCCTGGGAACATAACTGCGGATTGATTCTGGAAACCTGTGGCCTGGGAACATGACATCGGTTGGATTCTGGAAACCTGTGGCATGGGAACATGATTGAGGTTTGACTGTGGAACCCTCTGGCCTGGGAATATGACTGTGGTTTAATTCTGTAACCCTGTGGTCTGGGAATATGACTGAGGTTTAATTGTGGAACCCAGTGGCATGGGAATATGAGTGAGGCTTGATTCTGGAACCCTGTGGCCTGGGAACATGCCTGGGGTTTTATTTTTGGAACCTGTGTCCAGGGAACATGACGGAGGTTTTATTCTGGAACCCTTTGTCCTGGGAACATGACTGAGGTTTGATTTTGGAACCATGTGGCCTGGGAATATGACTGAGGTTTGATTCTGGAAACCATTGGCCTGGGAACATGCCTGATGTGAGATTGTGGAATTGTGGCTTGGGAACATGACTGAGATTTGATGGAAAAACCGTGTGGCATGGGAACATGACTGAGGTTTGATGGTGGTACCCTGTGGCCTGGGAACATGACATTGGTTTGATTCTGGAAACCTGTTCCCTGGGAACATGACTGAGGTTTGATGGTTGAACCCTGTAGCCTGGCAACATAACTGAGGCTTGATTCTGGAACCCTGTGGCCTGGGAACTTGACTCTGATTTGATCGCAGAAACCTGTGGACTGGCAACATGACTGAGGTTTGATGGTGGAACCCTGTGCACTGGGAACATGACTGAGGCCTGATACTGGATCCCCGTGCCCTGGGAACATTACATTGGTTTGATTCTGGAACCCTGTTTCCTAGGAATATGACTGAGGTTTGATGGTTGAACCCTGTGGCCTGGCAACATGACTGAGGCTTGATTCTGGAACCCTGTGGCCTGGGAACTTGACTCTGATTTGATCGCAGAAACCTGTGGACTGGCACATTGATTGAGGTTTGATGGTGGAACCCTGTGCACTGGGAAGATGACTGAGGCCTGATACTGGAACCCCGTGCCCTGGGAACATGACATTGGTTTGATTCTGGAACCCTGTTTCCTGGGAACATGACTGAGGTTTCATGGTGGAACCCTGAGGCCTGGCAACATGACAGAGGTTTAATTGTGGAACCCTGTGGCCTGGGAATATGAGGGAGGCTTGATTCTGGAACCCTGTGGCCTGGGAATATAACTGAGGTTTGATTCTGGAACCCTGTGGCCTGGGAACATGACATCAGTGGATTGTGGAAACTTGTGGCCGGGGAACATGAGAACGTTTGATTCTGGAACCCTATGGCCTGGGAACATGTCTGAGGTTTGATGGTGTAAACCTGTGGCCTGGCAACACGACTGAGGTTGGTTTCTGGAACCCTGTTCCCTGGGAACATGACTGAGGTTTGATTCTAGACACCTATGTCCTGGCAACATGACTGAGGTTTGTTTCTGGAACCCTGTTCCCTGGGAACATGACTGAGGTTTGATTCTAGACACCTTTGTCCTGGGAACATGACTGAGGTTTGATGGTTGAACCCTGTGGCCTGGCAACATGACAGAGGTTTGATTGAGGAACCCTCAGGCTTGGGAACATGACTGAGGCTTGATGGTGGAAGTCTGTGGCCTGGGAACATGACATCGGTTTGGATTCTGGTACCCTGTTGCTTGGGAACATGAAATCGGTTTGATTCTGGAAACCTGTGGTCTGGGAATATGATTGAGGTTTGATGGTGGTACCCTATGGCCTGGCAACATGACTGAGGTTTGATTCTGGATCCCTGTGGACTGGGAACATGACTGAGGTTTAATTGTGGAACCCTGTGGCCTGGGAATATGAGGGAGGCTTGATTCTGTAACCCTGTGGCCTGGGAACATAACTGAGGTTTGATTCTGGAACCCTGTGGCCTGGGAACATGACATCAGTGGATTGTGGAACCCTGTGGCCTGGGAACATGACTGAGGTTTGATTCTGGAACCCTGTGGCTTGGGAACATGTCTGAGGTTTGATGGTGGAAACCTGTGGCCTGGCAACATGACTGAGGTTTGTTTCTGGAACCCTGTTCCCTGGGAACATGACTGAGGTTTGATTCTGGACATCTTTGTCCTGGGAACATGACTGAGGTTTGATTGTGGAACCCTCTGGCCTGGGAATATGACTGAGGTTTGATGGTGGTACCCTGTGGCCTGGCAACATGACATTGGATTGATTCTGGAACCCTATTTCCTGGGAATATGACTGAGGTTTGATGGTTGAACCCTGTGGCCTGGCAACATGACAGAGGCTTGATTGTGGAACCCTCAGGCCTTGGAACATGACTGAGGCTTGATGGTGGAACCGTGGCCTGGCAACAGGACTGAGGTTTGATGGTGGAACCGTCTGGCCTGGGAATATGACTTAGGTTTAATTGTGGAACCCTGTGGCCTGGGAATATGAGGAAGGCTTGATTCTGGAACCCTGTGGCCTGGGAACATAACTGAGGTTTGATTCTGGAACCCTGTGGCCTGGGAACATGACATCAGTGGATTGTGGAACCCTGTGGCCTGGGAACATGAGAACGGTTTGTTTCTGGAACCCTGTGTCCTAGGAACATGTCTGAGGTTTGATGGTGGAAACCTGTGGCCTGGCAACATGACTGAGGGTTGTTTCTGGAACCCTGTTCCCTGGGAACTTGACTGAGGTTTGATTCTGGAAACCATTGGCCTGGGAACATGACTGATGTGAGATTGTGGAATCCTGTGGCCTGGGAACATGACTGAGGTTTGATGGAAGAACCCTGTGGCCTGGGAACATGACTGAGATTTGGTGGTGGTACCCTGTGTCCTGCGAACATGACTGAGGTTTGATTCTGGAACCATGTGTACTGGGAATATGAGTGAGGTTTGATTCTGGAAATCTGTTGCCTGGGAACTTGACTGAGATTTGATGGCAGAAACCTGTGGACTGGCAACATGACTGAGGTTTGATTGTGGAACCCTGTGCCCTGGAAACATGACTGAGGCCTGGTATTGGAAACCCATGGCCTGGGAACTTGACTTTGGTTTGATTCTGGAAACCTGTGTCCTGGGAATATAACTGAGGTTTGATTCTGGAACCCTGTGGCCTGGGAACATGACATCAGTGGATTGTGGAACCTTGTGGCCTGGGAACATGAGAACGGTTTGATTCTGGAACCCTGTGGCCTGGCAACATGACCTCAGTGGATTGTGGAACCCTGTGGCCTGGGAACATGAGAACGGTTTGATTTTGGAACCCTGTGGCCTGGGAACATGTCTGAGGTTTGATGGTGGAAACCTGTGGCCTGGCAACATGACTGAGGTTTGTTTCTGGAACCCTGTTCCCTGGGAACATGACTGAGGTTTGACTCTGGACACCTTTGTCCTAGGAACATGACTGAGGTTTGATTGTGGAACCCTGTGTCCTGCGAACATGACTGAGGTTTGATTCTGGAACCATGTGGCCTGGGAATATGACTGAGGTTTGATTCTGGAAACCATTGGCCTGGGAACATGACTGATGTGAGACTGTGGAATCCTGTGGCCTGGGAACATGACTGAGGTTTGATGGAAAAACCCTGTGGGCTGGGAACATGACTGAGGTTTGATGGTGGAACCCTGTGCACAGGGAACATGACTGAGGCCTGATACTGGATCCCCGAGGCCTGGGAACATGACATTGGTTTGATTCTGGAACCCTGTTTCCTGGGAACATGACTGAGGTTTCATGGTTGAACACTGTGGCCTGGCAACATGACTGAAGTTTGATTGTGGACCCCTCAGGCTTGGGAACATGACTGAGGCTTGATGGTGGAACCCTGTGGCCTGGCAACAGGACTGAGATTTGATGGTGGAACCCTGTGGCCTGGGAACATGACATCGGTTTGGATTCTGGTACCCTGTTGCCTGGGAACATGAAATCGGTTTGATTCTGGAAACCTGTGGCCTGGGAATATGACTGAGGTTTGATGGTGGTACCCTATGGCCTGGCAACATGACTGAGGTTTGATTCTGGATCCCTGTGGCCTGGGAACATGACTGAGGCGTGATTCTGGAAACCTGTGACTTGGGAACATGACAACTGTTTAGATTGTGGAATACTGTACCCTGGGAACCTGACTGAGGCTTGGTTCTGGAACCCTGTGGACTGGAAATATGACTGAGGTTTTATTCTGTAAACCTGTAGCCTGGGAACATAACTGCGGATTGATTCTGGAAACCTGTGGCCTGGGAACATGACATCGGTTGGATTCTGGAAACCTGTGGCATGGGAACATGATTGAGGTTTGACTGTGGAACCCTCTGGCCTGGGAATATGACTGTGGTTTAATTCTGTAACCCTGTGGTCTGGCAACATGACAGAGGTTTGATTGTGGAACCCTCAGGTTTGGGAACGTGACTGAGCCTTGATGGTGGAACCGTGGCCTGGCAACAGGACTGAGGTATGATTGTGGAACCCTCTGGCCTGGGAATATGACTGAGGTTTAATTGTGGAACCCTGTGGCCTGGGAATATGACTGAGGTTTAATTGTGGAACCCAGTGGCATGGGAATATGAGTGAGGCTTGATTCTGGAACCCTGTGGCCTGGGAACATGCCTGGGGTTTTATTTTTGGAACCTGTGTCCAGGGAACATGACGGAGGTTTTATTCTGGAACCCTTTGTCCTGGGAACATGACTGAGGTTTGATTTTGGAACCATGTGGCCTGGGAATATGACTGAGGTTTGATTCTGGAAACCATTGGCCTGGGAACATGCCTGATGTGAGATTGTGGAATCCTGTGGCTTGGGAACATGACTGAGATTTGATGGAAAAACCGTGTGGCATGGGAACATGACTGAGGTTTGATGGTGGTACCCTGTGGCCTGGGAACATGACATTGGTTTGATTCTGGAAACCTGTTCCCTGGGAACATGACTGAGGTTTGATGGTTGAACCCTGTAGCCTGGCAACATAACTGAGGCTTGATTCTGGAACCCTGTGGCCTGGGAACTTGACTCTGATTTGATCGCAGAAACCTGTGGACTGGCAACATGACTGAGGTTTGATGGTGGAACCCTGTGCACTGGGAACATGACTGAGGCCTGATACTGGATCCCCGTGCCCTGGGAACATTACATTGGTTTGATTCTGGAACCCTGTTTCCTAGGAATATGACTGAGGTTTGATGGTTGAACCCTGTGGCCTGGCAACATGACTGAGGCTTGATTCTGGAACCCTGTGGCCTGGGAACTTGACTCTGATTTGATCGCAGAAACCTGTGGACTGGCAACATGATTGAGGTTTGATGGTGGAACCCTGTGCACTGGGAAGATGACTGAGGCCTGATACTGGAACCCCGTGCCCTGGGAACATGACATTGGTTTGATTCTGGAACCCTGTTTCCTGGGAACATGACTGAGGTTTCATGGTGGAACCCTGAGGCCTGGCAACATGACAGAGGTTTAATTGTGGAACCCTGTGGCCTGGGAATATGAGGGAGGCTTGATTCTGGAACCCTGTGGCCTGGGAATATAACTGAGGTTTGATTCTGGAACCCTGTGGCCTGGGAACATGACATCAGTGGATTGTGGAAACTTGTGGCCGGAGAACATGAGAACGGTTTGATTCTGGAACCCTATGGCCTGGGAACATGTCTGAGGTTTGATGGTGGAAACCTGTGGCCTGGCAACACGACTGAGGTTGGTTTCTGGAACCCTGTTCCCTGGGAACATGACTGAGGTTTGATTCTAGACACCTATGTCCTGGCAACATGACTGAGGTTTGTTTCTGGAACCCTGTTCCCTGGGAACATGACTGAGGTTTGATTCTAGACACCTTTGTCCTGGGAACATGACTGAGGTTTGATGGTTGAACCCTGTGGCCTGGCAACATGACAGAGGTTTGATTGAGGAACCCTCAGGCTTGGGAACATGACTGAGGCTTGATGGTGGAAGTCTGTGGCCTGGGAACATGACATCGGTTTGGATTCTGGTACCCTGTTGCTTGGGAACATGAAATCGGTTTGATTCTGGAAACCTGTGGTCTGGGAATATGATTGAGGTTTGATGGTGGTACCCTATGGCCTGGCAACATGACTGAGGTTTGATTCTGGATCCCTGTGGACTGGGAACATGACTGAGGTTTAATTGTGGAACCCTGTGGCCTGGGAATATGAGGGAGGCTTGATTCTGGAACCCTGTGGCCTGGGAACATAACTGAGGTTTGATTCTGGAACCCTGTGGCCTGGGAACATGACATCAGTGGATTGTGGAACCCTGTGGCCTGGGAACATGACTGAGGTTTGATTCTGGAACCCTGTGGCTTGGGAACATGTCTGAGGTTTGATGGTGGAAACCTGTGGCCTGGCAACATGACTGAGGTTTGTTTCTGGAACCCTGTTCCCTGGGAACATGACTGAGGTTTGATTCTGGACATCTTTGTCCTGGGAACATGACTGAGGTTTGATTGTGGAACCCTCTGGCCTGGGAATATGACTGAGGTTTGATGGTGGTACCCTGTGGCCTGGCAACATGACATTGGATTGATTCTGGAACCCTATTTCCTGGGAATATGACTGAGGTTTGATGGTTGAACCCTGTGGCCTGGCAACATGACAGAGGCTTGATTGTGGAACCCTCAGGCCTTGGAACATGACTGAGGCTTGATGGTGGAACCGTGGCCTGGCAACAGGACTGAGGTTTGATGGTGGAACCGTCTGGCCTGGGAATATGACTTAGGTTTAATTGTGGAACCCTGTGGCCTGGGAATATGAGGAAGGCTTGATTCTGGAACCCTGTGGCCTGGGAACATAACTGAGGTTTGATTCTGGAACCCTGTGGCCTGGGAACATGACATCAGTGGATTGTGGAACCCTGTGGCCTGGGAACATGAGAACGGTTTGTTTCTGGAACCCTGTGTCCTAGGAACATGTCTGAGGTTTGATGGTGGAAACCTGTGGCCTGGCAACATGACTGAGGGTTGTTTCTGGAACCCTGTTCCCTGGGAACTTGACTGAGGTTTGATTCTGGAAACCATTGGCCTGGGAACATGACTGATGTGAGATTGTGGAATCCTGTGGCCTGGGAACATGACTGAGGTTTGATGGAAGAACCCTGTGGCCTGGGAACATGACTGAGATTTGGTGGTGGTACCCTGTGTCCTGCGAACATGACTGAGGTTTGATTCTGGAACCATGTGTACTGGGAATATGAGTGAGGTTTGATTCTGGAAATCTGTTGCCTGGGAACTTGACTGAGATTTGATGGCAGAAACCTGTGGACTGGCAACATGACTGAGGTTTGATTGTGGAACCCTGTGCCCTGGAAACATGACTGAGGCCTGGTATTGGAAACCCATGGCCTGGGAACTTGACTTTGGTTTGATTCTGGAAACCTGTGTCCTGGGAATATAACTGAGGTTTGATTCTGGAACCCTGTGGCCTGGGAACATGACATCAGTGGATTGTGGAACCTTGTGGCCTGGGAACATGAGAACGGTTTGATTCTGGAACCCTGTGGCCTGGCAACATGACCTCAGTGGATTGTGGAACCCTGTGGCCTGGGAACATGAGAACGGTTTGATTTTGGAACCCTGTGGCCTGGGAACATGTCTGAGGTTTGATGGTGGAAACCTGTGGCCTGGCAACATGACTGAGGTTTGTTTCTGGAACCCTGTTCCCTGGGAACATGACTGAGGTTTGACTCTGGACACCTTTGTCCTAGGAACATGACTGAGGTTTGATTGTGGAACCCTGTGTCCTGCGAACATGACTGAGGTTTGATTCTGGAACCATGTGGCCTGGGAATATGACTGAGGTTTGATTCTGGAAACCATTGGCCTGGGAACATGACTGATGTGAGACTGTGGAATCCTGTGGCCTGGGAACATGACTGAGGTTTGATGGAAAAACCCTGTGGGCTGGGAACATGACTGAGGTTTGATGGTGGAACCCTGTGCACAGGGAACATGACTGAGGCCTGATACTGGATCCCCGAGGCCTGGGAACATGACATTGGTTTGATTCTGGAACCCTGTTTCCTGGGAACATGACTGAGGTTTCATGGTTGAACACTGTGGCCTGGCAACATGACTGAAGTTTGATTGTGGACCCCTCAGGCTTGGGAACATGACTGAGGCTTGATGGTGGAACCCTGTGGCCTGGCAACAGGACTGAGATTTGATGGTGGAACCCTGTGGCCTGGGAACATGACATCGGTTTGGATTCTGGTACCCTGTTGCCTGGGAACATGAAATCGGTTTGATTCTGGAAACCTGTGGCCTGGGAATATGACTGAGGTTTGATGGTGGTACCCTATGGCCTGGCAACATGACTGAGGTTTGATTCTGGATCCCTGTGGCCTGGGAACATGACTGAGGCGTGATTCTGGAAACCTGTGACTTGGGAACATGACAACTGTTTAGATTGTGGAATACTGTACCCTGGGAACCTGACTGAGGCTTGGTTCTGGAACCCTGTGGACTGGAAATATGACTGAGGTTTTATTCTGTAAACCTGTAGCCTGGGAACATAACTGCGGATTGATTCTGGAAACCTGTGGCCTGGGAACATGACATCGGTTGGATTCTGGAAACCTGTGGCATGGGAACATGATTGAGGTTTGACTGTGGAACCCTCTGGCCTGGGAATATGACTGTGGTTTAATTCTGTAACCCTGTGGTCTGGCAACATGACAGAGGTTTGATTGTGGAACCCTCAGGTTTGGGAACGTGACTGAGCCTTGATGGTGGAACCGTGGCCTGGCAACAGGACTGAGGTATGATTGTGGAACCCTCTGGCCTGGGAATATGACTGAGGTTTAATTGTGGAACCCTGTGGCCTGGGAATATGACTGAGGTTTAATTGTGGAACCCAGTGGCATGGGAATATGAGTGAGGCTTGATTCTGGAACCCTGTGGCCTGGGAACATGCCTGGGGTTTTATTTTTGGAACCTGTGTCCAGGGAACATGACGGAGGTTTTATTCTGGAACCCTTTGTCCTGGGAACATGACTGAGGTTTGATTTTGGAACCATGTGGCCTGGGAATATGACTGAGGTTTGATTCTGGAAACCATTGGCCTGGGAACATGCCTGATGTGAGATTGTGGAATCCTGTGGCTTGGGAACATGACTGAGATTTGATGGAAAAACCGTGTGGCATGGGAACATGACTGAGGTTTGATGGTGGTACCCTGTGGCCTGGGAACATGACATTGGTTTGATTCTGGAAACCTGTTCCCTGGGAACATGACTGAGGTTTGATGGTTGAACCCTGTAGCCTGGCAACATAACTGAGGCTTGATTCTGGAACCCTGTGGCCTGGGAACTTGACTCTGATTTGATCGCAGAAACCTGTGGACTGGCAACATGACTGAGGTTTGATGGTGGAACCCTGTGCACTGGGAACATGACTGAGGCCTGATACTGGATCCCCGTGCCCTGGGAACATTACATTGGTTTGATTCTGGAACCCTGTTTCCTAGGAATATGACTGAGGTTTGATGGTTGAACCCTGTGGCCTGGCAACATGACTGAGGCTTGATTCTGGAACCCTGTGGCCTGGGAACTTGACTCTGATTTGATCGCAGAAACCTGTGGACTGGCAACATGATTGAGGTTTGATGGTGGAACCCTGTGCACTGGGAAGATGACTGAGGCCTGATACTGGAACCCCGTGCCCTGGGAACATGACATTGGTTTGATTCTGGAACCCTGTTTCCTGGGAACATGACTGAGGTTTCATGGTGGAACCCTGAGGCCTGGCAACATGACAGAGGTTTAATTGTGGAACCCTGTGGCCTGGGAATATGAGGGAGGCTTGATTCTGGAACCCTGTGGCCTGGGAATATAACTGAGGTTTGATTCTGGAACCCTGTGGCCTGGGAACATGACATCAGTGGATTGTGGAAACTTGTGGCCGGAGAACATGAGAACGGTTTGATTCTGGAACCCTATGGCCTGGGAACATGTCTGAGGTTTGATGGTGGAAACCTGTGGCCTGGCAACACGACTGAGGTTGGTTTCTGGAACCCTGTTCCCTGGGAACATGACTGAGGTTTGATTCTAGACACCTATGTCCTGGCAACATGACTGAGGTTTGTTTCTGGAACCCTGTTCCCTGGGAACATGACTGAGGTTTGATTCTAGACACCTTTGTCCTGGGAACATGACTGAGGTTTGATGGTTGAACCCTGTGGCCTGGCAACATGACAGAGGTTTGATTGAGGAACCCTCAGGCTTGGGAACATGACTGAGGCTTGATGGTGGAAGTCTGTGGCCTGGGAACATGACATCGGTTTGGATTCTGGTACCCTGTTGCTTGGGAACATGAAATCGGTTTGATTCTGGAAACCTGTGGTCTGGGAATATGACTGAGGTTTGATGGTGGTACCCTATGGCCTGGCAACATGACTGAGGTTTGATTCTGGATCCCTGTGGACTGGGAACATGACTGAGGTTTAATTGTGGAACCCTG
Source organism: Balaenoptera physalus (assembly GCF_965194825.1). Classification (NCBI taxonomy): domain Eukaryota; kingdom Metazoa; phylum Chordata; class Mammalia; order Artiodactyla; family Balaenopteridae; genus Balaenoptera; species Balaenoptera physalus. The sequence continues at coordinate 66,306 of NW_028125446.1, read as the reverse complement.
TGGCCTGGGAATATGAGGGAGGCTTGATTCTGGAACCCTGTGGCCTGGGAACATAACTGAGGTTTGATTCTGGAACCCTGTGGCCTGGGAACATGACATCAGTGGATTGTGGAACCCTGTGGCCTGGGAACATGACTGAGGTTTGATTCTGGAACCCTGTGGCTTGGGAACATGTCTGAGGTTTGATGGTGGAAACCTGTGGCCTGGCAACATGACTGAGGTTTGTTTCTGGAACCCTGTTCCCTGGGAACATGACTGAGGTTTGATTCTGGACATCTTTGTCCTGGGAACATGACTGAGGTTTGATTGTGTAACCCTCTGGCCTGGGAATATGACTGAGGTTTGATGGTGGTACCCTGTGGCCTGGCAACATGACATTGGATTGATTCTGGAACCCTATTTCCTGGGAATATGACTGAGGTTTGATGGTTGAACCCTGTGGCCTGGCAACATGACAGAGGCTTGATTGTGGAACCCTCAGGCCTTGGAACATGACTGAGGCTTGATGGTGGAACCGTGGCCTGGCAACAGGACTGAGGTTTGATGGTGGAACCGTCTGGCCTGGGAATATGACTTAGGTTTAATTGTGGAACCCTGTGGCCTGGGAATATGAGGGAGGCTTGATTCTGGAACCCTGTGGCCTGGGAACATAACTGAGGTTTGATTCTGGAACCCTGTGGCCTGGGAACATGACATCAGTGGATTGTGGAACCCTGTGGCCTGGGAACATGAGAACGGTTTGTTTCTGGAACCCTGTGTCCTAGGAACATGTCTGAGGTTTGATGGTGGAAACCTGTGGCCTGGCAACATGACTGAGGGTTGTTTCTGGAACCCTGTTCCCTGGGAACTTGACTGAGGTTTGATTCTGGAAACCATTGGCCTGGGAACATGACTGATGTGAGATTGTGGAATCCTGTGGCCTGGGAACATGACTGAGGTTTGATGGAAGAACCCTGTGGCCTGGGAACATGACTGAGATTTGGTGGTGGTACCCTGTGTCCTGCGAACATGACTGAGGTTTGATTCTGGAACCATGTGTACTGGGAATATGAGTGAGGTTTGATTCTGGAAATCTGTTGCCTGGGAACTTGACTGAGATTTGATGGCAGAAACCTGTGGACTGGCAACATGACTGAGGTTTGATTGTGGAACCCTGTGCCCTGGAAACATGACTGAGGCCTGGTATTGGAAACCCATGGCCTGGGAACTTGACTTTGGTTTGATTCTGGAAACCTGTGTCCTGGGAATATAACTGAGGTTTGATTCTGGAACCCTGTGGCCTGGGAACATGACATCAGTGGATTGTGGAACCTTGTGGCCTGGGAACATGAGAACGGTTTGATTCTGGAACCCTGTGGCCTGGCAACATGACCTCAGTGGATTGTGGAACCCTGTGGCCTGGGAACATGAGAACGGTTTGATTTTGGAACCCTGTGGCCTGGGAACATGTCTGAGGTTTGATGGTGGAAACCTGTGGCCTGGCAACATGACTGAGGTTTGTTTCTGGAACCCTGTTCCCTGGGAACATGACTGAGGTTTGACTCTGGACACCTTTGTCCTAGGAACATGACTGAGGTTTGATTGTGGAACCCTGTGTCCTGCGAACATGACTGAGGTTTGATTCTGGAACCATGTGGCCTGGGAATATGACTGAGGTTTGATTCTGGAAACCATTGGCCTGGGAACATGACTGATGTGAGACTGTGGAATCCTGTGGCCTGGGAACATGACTGAGGTTTGATGGAAAAACCCTGTGGGCTGGGAACATGACTGAGGTTTGATGGTGGAACCCTGTGCACAGGGAACATGACTGAGGCCTGATACTGGATCCCCGAGGCCTGGGAACATGACATTGGTTTGATTCTGGAACCCTGTTTCCTGGGAACATGACTGAGGTTTCATGGTTGAACACTGTGGCCTGGCAACATGACTGAAGTTTGATTGTGGACCCCTCAGGCTTGGGAACATGACTGAGGCTTGATGGTGGAACCCTGTGGCCTGGCAACAGGACTGAGATTTGATGGTGGAACCCTGTGGCCTGGGAACATGACATCGGTTTGGATTCTGGTACCCTGTTGCCTGGGAACATGAAATCGGTTTGATTCTGGAAACCTGTGGCCTGGGAATATGACTGAGGTTTGATGGTGGTACCCTATGGCCTGGCAACATGACTGAGGTTTGATTCTGGATCCCTGTGGCCTGGGAACATGACTGAGGCGTGATTCTGGAAACCTGTGACTTGGGAACATGACAACTGTTTAGATTGTGGAATACTGTACCCTGGGAACCTGACTGAGGCTTGGTTCTGGAACCCTGTGGACTGGAAATATGACTGAGGTTTTATTCTGTAAACCTGTAGCCTGGGAACATAACTGCGGATTGATTCTGGAAACCTGTGGCCTGGGAACATGACATCGGTTGGATTCTGGAAACCTGTGGCATGGGAACATGATTGAGGTTTGACTGTGGAACCCTCTGGCCTGGGAATATGACTGTGGTTTAATTCTGTAACCCTGTGGTCTGGCAACATGACAGAGGTTTGATTGTGGAACCCTCAGGTTTGGGAACGTGACTGAGCCTTGATGGTGGAACCGTGGCCTGGCAACAGGACTGAGGTATGATTGTGGAACCCTCTGGCCTGGGAATATGACTGAGGTTTAATTGTGGAACCCTGTGGCCTGGGAATATGACTGAGGTTTAATTGTGGAACCCAGTGGCATGGGAATATGAGTGAGGCTTGATTCTGGAACCCTGTGGCCTGGGAACATGCCTGGGGTTTTATTTTTGGAACCTGTGTCCAGGGAACATGACGGAGGTTTTATTCTGGAACCCTTTGTCCTGGGAACATGACTGAGGTTTGATTTTGGAACCATGTGGCCTGGGAATATGACTGAGGTTTGATTCTGGAAACCATTGGCCTGGGAACATGCCTGATGTGAGATTGTGGAATCCTGTGGCTTGGGAACATGACTGAGATTTGATGGAAAAACCGTGTGGCATGGGAACATGACTGAGGTTTGATGGTGGTACCCTGTGGCCTGGGAACATGACATTGGTTTGATTCTGGAAACCTGTTCCCTGGGAACATGACTGAGGTTTGATGGTTGAACCCTGTAGCCTGGCAACATAACTGAGGCTTGATTCTGGAACCCTGTGGCCTGGGAACTTGACTCTGATTTGATCGCAGAAACCTGTGGACTGGCAACATGACTGAGGTTTGATGGTGGAACCCTGTGCACTGGGAACATGACTGAGGCCTGATACTGGATCCCCGTGCCCTGGGAACATTACATTGGTTTGATTCTGGAACCCTGTTTCCTAGGAATATGACTGAGGTTTGATGGTTGAACCCTGTGGCCTGGCAACATGACTGAGGCTTGATTCTGGAACCCTGTGGCCTGGGAACTTGACTCTGATTTGATCGCAGAAACCTGTGGACTGGCAACATGATTGAGGTTTGATGGTGGAACCCTGTGCACTGGGAAGATGACTGAGGCCTGATACTGGAACCCCGTGCCCTGGGAACATGACATTGGTTTGATTCTGGAACCCTGTTTCCTGGGAACATGACTGAGGTTTCATGGTGGAACCCTGAGGCCTGGCAACATGACAGAGGTTTAATTGTGGAACCCTGTGGCCTGGGAATATGAGGGAGGCTTGATTCTGGAACCCTGTGGCCTGGGAATATAACTGAGGTTTGATTCTGGAACCCTGTGGCCTGGGAACATGACATCAGTGGATTGTGGAAACTTGTGGCCGGAGAACATGAGAACGGTTTGATTCTGGAACCCTATGGCCTGGGAACATGTCTGAGGTTTGATGGTGGAAACCTGTGGCCTGGCAACACGACTGAGGTTGGTTTCTGGAACCCTGTTCCCTGGGAACATGACTGAGGTTTGATTCTAGACACCTATGTCCTGGCAACATGACTGAGGTTTGTTTCTGGAACCCTGTTCCCTGGGAACATGACTGAGGTTTGATTCTAGACACCTTTGTCCTGGGAACATGACTGAGGTTTGATGGTTGAACCCTGTGGCCTGGCAACATGACAGAGGTTTGATTGAGGAACCCTCAGGCTTGGGAACATGACTGAGGCTTGATGGTGGAAGTCTGTGGCCTGGGAACATGACATCGGTTTGGATTCTGGTACCCTGTTGCTTGGGAACATGAAATCGGTTTGATTCTGGAAACCTGTGGTCTGGGAATATGACTGAGGTTTGATGGTGGTACCCTATGGCCTGGCAACATGACTGAGGTTTGATTCTGGATCCCTGTGGACTGGGAACATGACTGAGGTTTAATTGTGGAACCCTGTGGCCTGGGAATATGAGGGAGGCTTGATTCTGGAACCCTGTGGCCTGGGAACATAACTGAGGTTTGATTCTGGAACCCTGTGGCCTGGGAACATGACATCAGTGGATTGTGGAACCCTGTGGCCTGGGAACATGACTGAGGTTTGATTCTGGAACCCTGTGGCTTGGGAACATGTCTGAGGTTTGATGGTGGAAACCTGTGGCCTGGCAACATGACTGAGGTTTGTTTCTGGAACCCTGTTCCCTGGGAACATGACTGAGGTTTGATTCTGGACATCTTTGTCCTGGGAACATGACTGAGGTTTGATTGTGGAACCCTCTGGCCTGGGAATATGACTGAGGTTTGATGGTGGTACCCTGTGGCCTGGCAACATGACATTGGATTGATTCTGGAACCCTATTTCCTGGGAATATGACTGAGGTTTGATGGTTGAACCCTGTGGCCTGGCAACATGACAGAGGCTTGATTGTGGAACCCTCAGGCCTTGGAACATGACTGAGGCTTGATGGTGGAACCGTGGCCTGGCAACAGGACTGAGGTTTGATGGTGGAACCGTCTGGCCTGGGAATATGACTTAGGTTTAATTGTGGAACCCTGTGGCCTGGGAATATGAGGGAGGCTTGATTCTGGAACCCTGTGGCCTGGGAACATAACTGAGGTTTGATTCTGGAACCCTGTGGCCTGGGAACATGACATCAGTGGATTGTGGAACCCTGTGGCCTGGGAACATGAGAACGGTTTGTTTCTGGAACCCTGTGTCCTAGGAACATGTCTGAGGTTTGATGGTGGAAACCTGTGGCCTGGCAACATGACTGAGGGTTGTTTCTGGAACCCTGTTCCCTGGGAACTTGACTGAGGTTTGATTCTGGAAACCATTGGCCTGGGAACATGACTGATGTGAGATTGTGGAATCCTGTGGCCTGGGAACATGACTGAGGTTTGATGGAAGAACCCTGTGGCCTGGGAACATGACTGAGATTTGGTGGTGGTACCCTGTGTCCTGCGAACATGACTGAGGTTTGATTCTGGAACCATGTGTACTGGGAATATGAGTGAGGTTTGATTCTGGAAATCTGTTGCCTGGGAACTTGACTGAGATTTGATGGCAGAAACCTGTGGACTGGCAACATGACTGAGGTTTGATTGTGGAACCCTGTGCCCTGGAAACATGACTGGGGCCTGGTATTGGAAACCCATGGCCTGGGAACTTGACTTTGGTTTGATTCTGGAAACCTGTGTCCTGGGAATATAACTGAGGTTTGATTCTGGAACCCTGTGGCCTGGGAACATGACATCAGTGGATTGTGGAACCTTGTGGCCTGGGAACATGAGAACGGTTTGATTCTGGAACCCTGTGGCCTGGCAACATGACCTCAGTGGATTGTGGAACCCTGTGGCCTGGGAACATGAGAACGGTTTGATTTTGGAACCCTGTGGCCTGGGAACATGTCTGAGGTTTGATGGTGGAAACCTGTGGCCTGGCAACATGACTGAGGTTTGTTTCTGGAACCCTGTTCCCTGGGAACATGACTGAGGTTTGACTCTGGACACCTTTGTCCTAGGAACATGACTGAGGTTTGATTGTGGAACCCTGTGTCCTGCGAACATGACTGAGGTTTCATTCTGGAACCATGTGGCCTGGGAATATGACTGAGGTTTGATTCTGGAAACCATTGGCCTGGGAACATGACTGATGTGAGACTGTGGAATCCTGTGGCCTGGGAACATGACTGAGGTTTGATGGAAAAACCCTGTGGGCTGGGAACATGACTGAGGTTTGATGGTGGAACCCTGTGCACAGGGAACATGACTGAGGCCTGATACTGGATCCCCGAGGCCTGGGAACATGACATTGGTTTGATTCTGGAACCCTGTTTCCTGGGAACATGACTGAGGTTTCATGGTTGAACACTGTGGCCTGGCAACATGACTGAAGTTTGATTGTGGACCCCTCAGGCTTGGGAACATGACTGAGGCTTGATGGTGGAACCCTGTGGCCTGGCAACAGGACTGAGATTTGATGGTGGAATCCTGTGGCCTGGGAACATGACATCGGTTTGGATTCTGGTACCCTGTTGCCTGGGAACATGAAATCGGTTTGATTCTGGAAACCTGTGGCCTGGGAATATGACTGAGGTTTGATGGTGGTACCCTATGGCCTGGCAACATGACTGAGGTTTGATTCTGGATCCCTGTGGCCTGGGAACATGACTGAGGCGTGATTCTGGAAACCTGTGACTTGGGAACATGACAACTGTTTAGATTGTGGAATACTGTACCCTGGGAACCTGACTGAGGCTTGGTTCTGGAACCCTGTGGACTGGAAATATGACTGAGGTTTTATTCTGTAAACCTGTAGCCTGGGAACATAACTGCGGATTGATTCTGGAAACCTGTGGCCTGGGAACATGACATCGGTTGGATTCTGGAAACCTGTGGCATGGGAACATGATTGAGGTTTGACTGTGGAACCCTCTGGCCTGGGAATATGACTGTGGTTTAATTCTGTAACCCTGTGGTCTGGCAACATGACAGAGGTTTGATTGTGGAACCCTCAGGTTTGGGAACGTGACTGAGGCTTGATGGTGGAACCGTGGCCTGGCAACAGGACTGAGGTATGATTGTGGAACCCTCTGGCCTGGGAATATGACTGAGGTTTAATTGTGGAACCCTGTGGCCTGGGAATATGACTGAGGTTTAATTGTGGAACCCAGTGGCATGGGAATATGAGTGAGGCTTGATTCTGGAACCCTGTGGCCTGGGAACATGCCTGGGGTTTTATTTTTGGAACCTGTGTCCAGGGAACATGACGGAGGTTTTATTCTGGAACCCTTTGTCCTGGGAACATGACTGAGGTTTGATTTTGGAACCATGTGGCCTGGGAATATGACTGAGGTTTGATTCTGGAAACCATTGGCCTGGGAACATGCCTGATGTGAGATTGTGGAATCCTGTGGCTTGGGAACATGACTGAGATTTGATGGAAAAACCGTGTGGCATGGGAACATGACTGAGGTTTGATGGTGGTACCCTGTGGCCTGGGAACATGACATTGGTTTGATTCTGGAAACCTGTTCCCTGGGAACATGACTGAGGTTTGATGGTTGAACCCTGTAGCCTGGCAACATAACTGAGGCTTGATTCTGGAACCCTGTGGCCTGGGAACTTGACTCTGATTTGATCGCAGAAACCTGTGGACTGGCAACATGACTGAGGTTTGATGGTGGAACCCTGTGCACTGGGAACATGACTGAGGCCTGATACTGGATCCCCGTGCCCTGGGAACATTACATTGGTTTGATTCTGGAACCCTGTTTCCTAGGAATATGACTGAGGTTTGATGGTTGAACCCTGTGGCCTGGCAACATGACTGAGGCTTGATTCTGGAACCCTGTGGCCTGGGAACTTGACTCTGATTTGATCGCAGAAACCTGTGGACTGGCAACATGATTGAGGTTTGATGGTGGAACCCTGTGCACTGGGAAGATGACTGAGGCCTGATACTGGAACCCCGTGCCCTGGGAACATGACATTGGTTTGATTCTGGAACCCTGTTTCCTGGGAACATGACTGAGGTTTCATGGTGGAACCCTGAGGCCTGGCAACATGACAGAGGTTTAATTGTGGAACCCTGTGGCCTGGGAATATGAGGGAGGCTTGATTCTGGAACCCTGTGGCCTGGGAATATAACTGAGGTTTGATTCTGGAACCCTGTGGCCTGGGAACATGACATCAGTGGATTGGGAAACTTGTGGCCGGGGAACATGAGAACGGTTTGATTCTGGAACCCTATGGCCTGGGAACATGTCTGAGGTTTGATGGTGTAAACCTGTGGCCTGGCAACACGACTGAGGTTGGTTTCTGGAACCCTGTTCCCTGGGAACATGACTGAGGTTTGATTCTACACACCTATGTCCTGGCAACATGACTGAGGTGTGTTTCTGGAACCCTGTTCCCTGGGAACATGACTGAGATTTGATTCTAGACACCTTTGTCCTGGGAACATGACTGAGGTTTGATGGTTGAACCCTGTGGCCTGGCAACATGACAGAGGTTTGATTGAGGAACCCTCAGGCTTGGGAACATGACTGAGGCTTGATGGTGGAAGTCTGTGGCCTGGGAACATGACATCGGTTTGGATTCTGGTACCCTGTTGCTTGGGAACATGAAATCGGTTTGATTCTGGAAACCTGTGGTCTGGGAATATGACTGAGGTTTGATGGTGGTACCCTATGGCCTGGCAACATGACTGAGGTTTGATTCTGGATCCCTGTGGACTGGGAACATGACTGAGGTTTAATTGTGGAACCCTGTGGCCTGGGAATATGAGGGAGGCTTCATTCTGGAACCCTGTGGCCTGGGAACATAACTGAGGTTTGATTCTGGAACCCTGTGGCCTGGGAACATGACATCAGTGGATTGTGGAACCCTGTGGCCTGGGAACATGACTGAGGTTTGATTCTGGAACCCTGTGGCTTGGGAACATGTCTGAGGTTTGATGGTGGAAACCTGTGGCCTGGCAACATGACTGAGGTTTGTTTCTGGAACCCTGTTCCCTGGGAACATGACTGAGGTTTGATTCTGGACATCTTTGTCCTGGGAACATGACTGAGGTTTGATTGTGGAACCCTCTGGCCTGGGAATATGACTGAGGTTTGATGGTGGTACCCTGTGGCCTGGCAACATGACATTGGATTGATTCTGGAACCCTATTTCCTGGGAATATGACTGAGGTTTGATGGTTGAACCCTGTGGCCTGGCAACATGACAGAGGCTTGATTGTGGAACCCTCAGGCCATGGAACATGACTGAGGCTTGATGGTGGAACCGTGGCCTGGCAACAGGACTGAGGTTTGATGGTGGAAAAGTCTGGCCTGGGAATATGACTTAGGTTTAATTGTGGAACCCTGTGGCCTGGGAATATGAGGGAGGCTTGATTCTGGAACCCTGTGGCCTGGGAACATAACTGAAGTTTGATTCTGGAACCCTGTGGCCTGGGAACATGACATCAGTGGATTGTGGAACCCTGTGGCCTGGGAACATGAGAACGGTTTGTTTCTGGAACCCTGTGTCCTGGGAACATGTCTGAGGTTTGATGGTGGAAACCTGTGGCCTGGCAACATGACTGAGGGTTGTTTCTGGAACCCTGTTCCCTGGGAACTTAACTGAGGTTTGATTCTGGAAACCATTGGCCTGGGAACATGACTGATGTGAGATTGTGGAATCCTGTGGCCTGGGAACATGACTGAGGTTTGATGGAAGAACCCTGTGGCCTGGGAACATGACTGAGATTTGGTGGTGGTACCCTGTGGCCTGGCAACATGACTGAGGCTTGATTCTGGAACCCTGTGGCCTGGGAACATGACATTGGTTTGATTCTGGAAACCTGTTTCCTGGGAACATGACTGAGGTTTGATGGTTGAACCCTGTGGCCTGGCAACATGACAGAGGTTTGATTTTGGAACCATCAGGCTTGGGAACATGACTTAGGCTTGATGGTGGAAGCCTGTGGCCTGGCAACAGGACTGAGATTTGATGGTGGAACCCTGTGGCCTGGGAACATGACATCAGTTAGGATTCTGGTACAATGTTGCCTGGGAACATGAAATCGGTTTGAATCTGGAAACCTGTGGCCTGGGAATATGACTGAGGTTTGACGGTGGTACCCTATGGCCTGGAAACATGACTGAGGTTTGATTCTGGATCCCTGTGGCCTGGGAACATGACATCGGTTGGATTCTGGAAACCTGTGGCATTGGAACATGAGTGAGGTTTGACTGTGGAACCCTCTGGCCTGGGAATATGACTGTGGTTTAATTCTGTAACCCTGTGGCGTGGCAACAGGACTGAGGTTTGATTGTGGAACCCTCTGGCCTGGGAATATGACTTAGGTTTAATTGTGGAAACCTGTGGCCTGGGAATATGAGGGAGGCTTGATTCTGGAACCCTGTGGCCTGGGAACATGACATCAGTGGATTGTGGAACCCTGTGGCCTGGCAAGATGACTTAGGTTTGATTGTGGAACACTCAGGCTTGGGAACACGACTGAGGCTTGATGGTGGAACCGTGGCCTGGCGACAGGACTGAGGTTTGATGGTGGAACCCTCTGGCCTGGGAATATGACTGAGGTTTAATTGTGGAACCCTGTGGCCTGGGAATATGAGGGAGGCTTGATTCTGGAACCCTGTGGCCTGGGAAAATAACTGAGGTTTGATTCTGGAACCCTGTGGCCTGGGAACATGACATCAGTGGATTGTGGAACCCTGTGGCCTGGGAACATGAAAACGGTTTGTTTCTGGAACCCTGTGGCCTGGGAACATGTCTGAGGTTTGATGGTGGAAACCTGTGGCCTGGCAACATGACTGAGGGTTGTTTCTGGAACCCTGTTCCCTGGGAACATGACTGAGGTTTGATTCTGGACACCTTTGTCCTGGGAACATGACTGAGGTTTGATTGTGGAACCCTGTGGCCTGCGAACATGACTGAGGTTTGATTCTGGAACCATGTGTCCTAGGAATATGACTAAAGTTTGATTCTGGAAATCTGTGGCCTGGGAACTTGACTGAGGTTTGATGGCAGAAACCTGTGGACTGGCAACATGACTGAGGTTTGATTGTGGAACCCTGTGCCCTGGAAACATGACTGAGGCCTGGTACTGGAAACCCATGGCCTGGGAACTTGACTTTGGTTTGATTCTGGAAACCTGTGTTCTGGGAACATGATTGAGGTTTGATGGAGGAACCCTGTGCACTGGGAACATGACTGAGGTTTGATGGTGGTACCCTGTGGCCTGGCAACATGACTGAGGCTTGATTCTGGAACCCTGTGGCCTGGGAACTTGAATGTGGTTTGATCGCAGAAACCTGTGGACTGGCAACATGACTGAGGTTTGATTGTGGAAACCTCAGGATTGGGAACATGACTGAGGCTTGATGGTAGAACCCTGTGACCTGGCAATAGGACTCAGATTTGATGGTGGAACCCTGTGGCCTGGGAACATGACATCAGTTTGTACTCTGGTACCCTGTTGCCTGGGAATATGAAATCGGTTTGATTCTGGAAACCTGTGTCCTGGGAATATGACTGAGGTTTGATGGTGGTACCCTATGGCCTGGCAACATGACTGAGGTATGATTCTGGATCCCTGTGGCCTGGGAACATGACTGAGGCGTGATTCTGGAAACCTGTGACCTGGGAACATGACATCTGTTTAGATTGTGGAATAATGTGCCCTGGGAACATGACTGAGGCTTGGTTCTGGAACCCTGTGGACTGGTAATATGACTGAGGTTTTATTCTGGAACCCTGTAGCCAGGGAACATAACTGAGGATTGATTCTGGAACCCTGTGGCCTGGGAACATGACTGAGGTTTTATTCTGGAACCCTGTGGCCTGGGAATATTACTGAGGATTGATTCTGGAACCCTGTGGCCTGGGAACATGACATCAGTTGGATTCCTGAACCCTGTGGCATGGGAACACGACTGAGGTTTGACTGTAGAACCCTCTGGCCTGGGAATATGACTGTGGTTTAATTCTGTAACCCTGTGGCCTGGCAACGTGACAGAGGTTTGATTGTGGAACCCTCAGGCTTGGGAACGTGACTGAGGCTTTATGGTGGAAGCCTGTGGCCTGGCAACAGGACTGAGGTTTGATGGTGGAACCCTGAGGCCTGGCAAGATGACTTAGGTTTGATTGTGGAACACTCTGGCCTGGGAACATGACTGAGGCTTGATGGTGGAACCGTGGCCTGGCAACAGGACTGAGGTGTGATTGTGGAACACTCTGGCCTGGGAATATGACTGAGGTTTGACGGTGGTACCCTATGGCCTGGCAACATGACTGAGGCTTGATTCTGGAACCCTGTGGCCTGGAAACTTGAATGTGGTTTGATCGCAGAAACCTGTGGACTGGCAACATGACTGAGGTTTGATGGTGGAACACTGTGCACTGGGAACATGACTGAGGCCTGATACTGGAACCCCGTGGCCTGGGAACATGACATTGGTTTGATTCTGGAACCCTGTTTCCTGGGAACATGACTGAGGTTTGATGGTTGAACCCTGTGGCCTGGCAACATGACAGAGGTTTGATTGTGGAACCCTCAGGCTTGGGAACATGACTGAGGCTTGATGGTGGAAGCCTGTGGCCTGGCAACAGGACTGAGATTTGATGGTGAAACCCTGTGGCCTGGGAACATGACATCGTTTTGGAATCTGGTACCCTGTTGCCTGGGAACATGAAATCGGTTTGATTCTGGATCCCTGTGGCCTGGGAACATGACTGAGGATTGATTCTGGAACCCTGTGGCCTGGGAACATGGCATCGGTTGGATTCCGGAAACCGGTGGCATGGGAACATGAATGAGGTTTGACTGTGGAACCCTCTGGCCTGGGAATATGACTGTGGTTTAATTCTGTAACCCTGTGGCCTGGCAACATGACAGAGGTTTGATTGTGGAACCCCCAGGCTTGGGAACGTGACTGAGGCTAGATAGTGGAAGCTTGTTGCCTGGTCACAGGACTGAGGTTTGATGGTGGAACCCTGTGGCCTGGCAAGATGCCTTAGGTTTGATTGTGGAACCCTCTGGCCTGGGAATATGACTGAGGTTTGATTCTGGATCCCTGTGGCCTGGGAACATGAGGGAGGCTTAATTCTGCAACCCTGTGGCCTGGGAACATAACTGAGGTTTGATTCTGGAACCCTGTGGCCTGGGAACATAACATCAGTGGATTGTGGAACCCTGTGTCCTGGGAACATGAGAACGGATTGATTCTGGAACCCTGTGGCCTGGGAACATGTCTGTGGTTTGATGGTGGAAACCTGTGTCCTGTCAACATGACTGAGGTTAGTTTCTGGAACCCTGTTCCCTGGGAACATGACTGAGGTTTGATTCTGGAAACCTTTGTCCTGGGAACATGACTGAGGTTTGATTGTGGAACCCTGTGGCCTGCGAACATGACTGAGGTTTGATTCTGGAACCATGTGTCCTGGGAATATGACTGAGGTTTGATTCTGGAAATTTGTGGCCTGGGAACTTGACTGAGGTTTGATGGCAGAAACCTGTGGACTGGCAACATGACTGAGGTTTGATTGTGTAACCGTGTGCCCTGGAAACATGACTGAGGCCTGGTACTGGAAACCCATTTCCTGGGAACTTGACTTTGGTTTGATTCTGGAACCCTCTGTCCTGGGAACATGATTGAGGTTTGATGGAGGAACCCTGTGCACTGGGAACATGATTGAGGTTTGATGGTGGTACCCTGTGGCCTGGCAACATGACTGAGGCTTGATTCTGGAACCCTGTGGCCTGGGAACTTGAATGTGGTTTGATCGCAGAAACCTGTGGACTGGCAACATGACTGAGGTTAGATGGTGGAACCCTGTGTCCTGGGAACGTGACATCAGTGGATTGTGGAACCCTGTGCCCTGGGAACATGTGAATGGTTTGATTCTGGAACCCTGTGGCCTGGGAACATGTCTGAGGTTTGATGGTGGAAACCTGTGGCCTGGCAACATGACTGAGGTTTGTTTCTGGAACCCTGTTCCCTGGGAACATGACTGAGGTTTGATTCTGGACACCTTTGTCCTGGGAACATGACTGAGGTTTGATTGTGGAACACTGTGGCCTGCGAACATGACTGAGGTTTGATTCTGGAACCATGTGTACTGGGAATATGAGTGAGGTTTGATTCTGGAAATCTGTTGCCTGGGAACTTGACTGAGATTTGATGGCAGAAACCTGTGGACTGGCAACATGACTGAGGTTTGATTGTGGAACCCTGTGCCCTGGAAACATGACTGAGGCCTGGTATTGGAAACCCATGGCCTGGGAACTTGACTTTGGTTTGATTCTGGAAACCTGTGTCCTGGGAATATAACTGAGGTTTGATTCTGGAACCCTGTGGCCTGGGAACATGACATCAGTGGATTGTGGAACCTTGTGGCCTGGGAACATGAGAACGGTTTGATTCTGGAACCCTGTGGCCTGGCAACATGACCTCAGTGGATTGTGGAACCCTGTGGCCTGGGAACATGAGAACGGTTTGATTTTGGAACCCTGTGGCCTGGGAACATGTCTGAGGTTTGATGGTGGAAACCTGTGGCCTGGCAACATGACTGAGGTTTGTTTCTGGAACCCTGTTCCCTGGGAACATGACTGAGGTTTGACTCTGGACACCTTTGTCCTGGGAACATGACTGAGGTTTGATTGTGGAACCCTGTGTCCTGCGAACATGACTGAGGTTTGATTCTGGAACCATGTGGCCTGGGAATATGACTGAGGTTTGATTCTGGAAACCATTGGCCTGGGAACATGACTGATGTGAGACTGTGGAATCCTGTGGCCTGGGAACATGACTGAGGTTTGATGGAAAAACCCTGTGGGCTGGGAACATGACTGAGGTTTGATGGTGGAACCCTGTGCACAGGGAACATGACTGAGGCCTTATACTGGATCCCCGAGGCCTGGGAACATGACATTGGTTTGATTCTGGAACCCTGTTTCCTGGGAACATGACTGAGGTTTCATGGTTGAACACTGTGGCCTGGCAACATGACTGAAGTTTGATTGTGGACCCCTCAGGCTTGGGAACATGACTGAGGCTTGATGGTGGAACCCTGTGGCCTGGCAACAGGACTGAGATTTGATGGTGGAACCCTGTGGCCTGGGAACATGACATCGGTTTGGATTCTGGTACCCTGTTGCCTGGGAACATGAAATCGGTTTGATTCTGGAAACCTGTGGCCTGGGAATATGACTGAGGTTTGATGGTGGTACCCTATGGCCTGGCAACATGACTGAGGTTTGATTCTGGATCCCTGTGGCCTGGGAACATGACTGAGGCGTGATTCTGGAAACCTGTGACTTGGGAACATGACATCTGTTTAGATTGTGGAATACTGTACCCTGGGAACCTGACTGAGGCTTGGTTCTGGAACCCTGTGGACTGGGAATATGACTGAGGTTTTATTCTGTAAACCTGTAGCCTGGGAACATAACTGCGGATTGATTCTGGAAACCTGTGGCCTGGGAACATGACATCGGTTGGATTCTGGAAACCTGTGGCATGGGAACATGATTGAGGTTTGACTGTGGAACCCTCTGGCCTGGGAATATGACTGTGGTTTAATTCTGTAACCCTGTGGTCTGGCAACATGACAGAGGTTTGATTGTGGAACCCTCAGGTTTGGGAACGTGACTGAGGCTTGATGGTGGAACCGTGGCCTGGCAACAGGACCTAGGTATGATTGTGGAACCCTCTGGCCTGGGAATATGACTGAGGTTTAATTGTGGAACCCTGTGGCCTGGGAATATGACTGAGGTTTAATTGTGGAACCCAGTGGCCTGGGAATATGAGTGAGGCTTGATTCTGGAACCCTGTGGCCTGGGAACATGCCTGGGGTTTTATTTTTGGAACCTGTGTCCAGGGAACATGACGGAGGTTTTATTCTGGAACCCTTTGTCCTGGGAACATGACTGAGGTTTGATTTTGGAACCATGTGGCCTGGGAATATGACTGAGGTTTGATTCTGGAAACCATTGGCCTGGGAACATGCCTGATGTGAGATTGTGGAATCCTGTGGCTTGGGAACATGACTGAGATTTGATGGAAAAACAGTGTGGCATGGGAACATGACTGAGGTTTGATGGTGGTACCCTGTGGCCTGGGAACATGACATTGGTTTGATTCTGGAAACCTGTTCCCTGGGAACATGACTGAGGTTTGATGGTTGAACCCTGTAGCCTGGCAACATAACTGAGGCTTGATTCTGGAACCCTGTGGCCTGGGAACTTGACTCTGATTTGATCGCAGAAACCTGTGGACTGGCAACATGACTGAGGTTTGATGGTGGAACCCTGTGCACTGGGAACATGACTGAGGCCTGATACTGGATCCCCGTGCCCTGGGAACATTACATTGGTTTTGATTCTGGAACCCTGTTTCCTAGGAATATGACTGAGGTTTGATGGTTGAACCCTGTGGCCTGGCAACATGACTGAGGCTTGATTCTGGAACCCTGTGGCCTGGGAACTTGACTCTGATTTGATCGCAGAAACCTGTGGACTGGCAACATGATTGAGGTTTGATGGTGGAACCCTGTGCACTGGGAAGATGACTGAGGCCTGATACTGGAACCCCGTGCCCTGGGAACATGACATTGGTTTGATTCTGGAACCCTGTTTCCTGGGAACATGACTGAGGTTTCATGGTGGAACCCTGAGGCCTGGCAACATGACAGAGGTTTAATTGTGGAACCCTGTGGCCTGGGAATATGAGGGAGGCTTGATTCTGGAACCCTGTGGCCTGGGATTATAACTGAGGTTTGATTCTGGAACCCTGTGGCCTGGGAACATGACATCAGTGGATTGTGGAACCTTGTGGCCGGGGAACATGAGAACGGTTTGATTCTGGAACCCTATGGCTTGGGAACATGTCTGAGGTTTGATGGTGGAAACCTGTGGCCTGGCAACACGACTGAGGTTTGTTTCTGGAACCCTGTTCCCTGGGAACATGACTGAGGTTTCATTCTACTCACCTTTGTCCTGGGAACATGACTGAGGTTTGATGGTTGAACCCTGTGGCCTGGCAACATGACAGAGGTTTGATTGAGGAACCCTCAGGCTTGGGAACATGACTGAGGCTTGATGGTGGAAGTCTGTGGCCTGGGAACATGACATCGGTTTGGATTCTGGTACCCTGTTGCTTGGGAACATGAAATCGGTTTGATTCTGGAAACCTGTGGTCTGTGAATATGACTGAGGTTTGATGGTGGTACCCTGTGGCCTGGCAACCTGACTGAGGCTTGGTTCTGGAACACTGTGCACTGGGAATCTGACTGAGGTTTTATTCTGGAATCCTGTATCCTGGGAACATGACTGAGGATAGATTCTGGAAACCTGTGGCCTGGGAACATGACATCGGTTGGACGCTGGAACCGTGTGGCATGGGAACATGAGTGAGGTTTGACTGTGGAACGCTCTGGCCTGGGAATATGACTGTGGTTTAATTCTGTAAACCTGTGATCTGGCAACATGACAGAGGTTTGATTGTGGAACCCTCAGGCTTGGGAACGTGACTGAGGCTTGATGGTGGAAGCTTGTGGCCTGGTCACAGGACTGAGGTTTGATGGTGGAACCCTGTGGCCTGGCAAGGTGACGTAGGTTTGATTGTGGAACACTCTGGCTTGGGAACATGACTGAGGCTTGATGGTGGAACCATGGCCTGGCAACAGGACTGAGGTTTGATTGTGGAACCCTGTGGCCTGGGAATATGACTGAGGTTTAATTGTGTAATCCTGTGGCCTGGGAACATGACTGAGGTTTGATGGAAAAACCCTTTGGCCTGGGAACATGACTGAGGTTTGATGGTGGTACCCTGTGGCCTGGCAACATGACTGAGGCTTCATTCTGGAACCCTGTGGCCTGGGAACTTGACTCTGATTTGATAGCAGAAACCTGTGGACTGGCAACAAGACTGAGGTTTGATGGTGGAACCCTGTGCACTGGGAATATGAGTGAGGCCTGATACTGGAACCCCGTGGCCTGGGAACATGACATTGGTTTGATTCTGGAAACCTGTTTCCTGGGAACATGACATTGGTTTGATTCTGGAACCCTGTTTCCTGGGAACATGACTGAGGTTTCATGGTTGAACACTGTGGCCTGGCAACATGACTGAAGTTTGATTTTGGAACCCTCAGGCTTGGGAACATGACTGAGGCTTGATGGTGGAACCCTGTGTCCTGGGAACATGACATCGGTTTGGAATCTGGTACCCTGTTGCCTGGGAACATGAAATCGGTTTGATTCTGGAAACCTGTGGCCTGGGAATATGACTGAGGTTTGATGGTGGTACCCTATGGCCTGGCAACATGACTGAGGTTTGATTCTGGATCCCTGTGGCCTAGGAACATGACTGAGGCGTGATTCTGGAAACCTGTGACCTGGGAACATGACATCTGTTTAGATTGTGGAATACTGTGCCCTGGGAACCTGACTGAGGCTTGGTTCTGGAACCCTGTGGACTGGGAATATGACTGAGGTTTTATTCTGGAACCCTGTGCCCTGGGAACATGACTGAGGTTTTATTCTGGAACCCTGTGGCCTGGGAATATGACTGAGGATTGATTCTGGAACCCTGTGGCCTGGGAACATGACATCAGTTGGATTTTGGAACCCTGTGGCATGGGAACATGACTGAGGTTTGATTGTGGAACCCTATGGCCTGGGAATATGACTGTGGTTTAATTCTGTAACCCTGTGGCCTGGGAACATGACATCAGTGGATTGTGGAACCCTGTGCCCTGGTAAGATGACTTAGGTTTGATTGTGGAACCCTGTTTCTTGGGAACATGACTGAGGTTTGATTCTGGACACCTTTGTCCTGGGAACATGACTGAGGTTTGATTGTGGAACCCTCTGGCCTGGGAATATGACTGAGGTTTAATTCTGGAACCCTGTGACCTGGGAATATGACTGAGGCGTGATTATGGAACCCTGTGGCCTGGGAACATGACATCAGTGGATTGTGGAACCCTGTGCCCTGGGAACATGTGAATGGTTTGATTCTGGAACCCTGTGGCCTGGGAACATGTCTGAGGTTTGATGGTAGAAACCTGTGGCCTGGCAACATGACTGAGGTTTGTTTCTGGAACCCTGTTCCCTGGGAACATGACTGAGGTTTGACTCTGGACACCTTTGTCCTAGGAACATGACTGAGGTTTGATTGTGGAACCCTGTGTCCTGCGAACATGACTGAGGTTTGATTCTGGAACCATGTGTACTGGGAATATGAGTGAGGTTTGATTCTGGAAATCTGTTGCCTGGGAACTTGACTGAGATTTGATGGCAGAAACCTGTGGACTGGCAACATGACTGAGGTTTGATTGTGGAACCCTGTGCCCTGGAAACATGACTGAGGCCTGGTATTGGAAACCCATGGCCTGGGAACTTGACTTTGGTTTGATTCTGGAAACCTGTGTCCTGGGAATATAACTGAGGTTTGATTCTGGAACCCTGTGGCCTGGGAACATGACATCAGTGGATTGTGGAACCTTGTGGCCTGGGAACATGAGAACGGTTTGATTCTGGAACCCTGTGGCCTGGCAACATGACCTCAGTGGATTGTGGAACCCTGTGGCCTGGGAACATGAGAACGGTTTGATTTTGGAACCCTGTGGCCTGGGAACATGTCTGAGGTTTGATGGTGGAAACCTGTGGCCTGGCAACATGACTGAGGTTTGTTTCTGGAACCCTGTTCCCTGGGAACATGACTGAGGTTTGACTCTGGACACCTTTGTCCTAGGAACATGACTGAGGTTTGATTGTGGAACCCTGTGTCCTGCGAACATGACTGAGGTTTGATTCTGGAACCATGTGGCCTGGGAATATGACTGAGGTTTGATTCTGGAAACCATTGGCCTGGGAACATGACTGATGTGAGACTGTGGAATCCTGTGGCCTGGGAACATGACTGAGGTTTGATGGAAAAACCCTGTGGGCTGGGAACATGAATGAGGTTTGATGGTGGAACCCTGTGCACAGGGAACATGACTGAGGCCTGATACTGGATCCCCGAGGCCTGGGAACATGACATTGGTTTGATTCTGGAACCCTGTTTCCTGGGAACATGACTGAGGTTTCATGGTTGAACACTGTGGCCTGGCAACATGACTGAAGTTTGATTGTGGACCCCTCAGGCTTGGGAACATGACTGAGGCTTGATGGTGGAACCCTGTGGCCTGGCAACAGGACTGAGATTTGATGGTGGAACCCTGTGGCCTGGGAACATGACATCGGTTTGGATTCTGGTACCCTGTTGCCTGGGAACATGAAATCGGTTTGATTCTGGAAACCTGTGGCCTGGGAATATGACTGAGGTTTGATGGTGGTACCCTATGGCCTGGCAACATGACTGAGGTTTGATTCTGGATCCCTGTGGCCTGGGAACATGACTGAGGCGTGATTCTGGAAACCTGTGACTTGGGAACATGACAACTGTTTAGATTGTGGAATACTGTACCCTGGGAACCTGACTGAGGCTTGGTTCTGGAACCCTGTGGACTGGAAATATGACTGAGGTTTTATTCTGTAAACCTGTAGCCTGGGAACATAACTGCGGATTGATTCTGGAAACCTGTGGCCTGGGAACATGACATCGGTTGGATTCTGGAAACCTGTGGCATGGGAACATGATTGAGGTTTGACTGTGGAACCCTCTGGCCTGGGAATATGACTGTGGTTTAATTCTGTAACCCTGTGGTCTGGCAACATGACAGAGGTTTGATTGTGGAACCCTCAGGTTTGGGAACGTGACTGAGGCTTGATGGTGGAACCGTGGCCTGGCAACAGGACTGAGGTATGATTGTGGAACCCTCTGGCCTGGGAATATGACTGAGGTTTAATTGTGGAACCCTGTGGCCTGGGAATATGACTGAGGTTTAATTGTGGAACCCAGTGGCATGGGAATATGAGTGAGGCTTGATTCTGGAACCCTGTGGCCTGGGAACATGCCTGGGGTTTTATTTTTGGAACCTGTGTCCAGGGAACATGACGGAGGTTTTATTCTGGAACCCTTTGTCCTGGGAACATGACTGAGGTTTGATTTTGGAACCATGTGGCCTGGGAATATGACTGAGGTTTGATTCTGGAAACCATTGGCCTGGGAACATGCCTGATGTGAGATTGTGGAATCCTGTGGCTTGGGAACATGACTGAGATTTGATGGAAAAACCGTGTGGCATGGGAACATGACTGAGGTTTGATGGTGGTACCCTGTGGCCTGGGAACATGACATTGGTTTGATTCTGGAAACCTGTTCCCTGGGAACATGACTGAGGTTTGATGGTTGAACCCTGTAGCCTGGCAACATAACTGAGGCTTGATTCTGGAACCCTGTGGCCTGGGAACTTGACTCTGATTTGATCGCAGAAACCTGTGGACTGGCAACATGACTGAGGTTTGATGGTGGAACCCTGTGCACTGGGAACATGACTGAGGCCTGATACTGGATCCCCGTGCCCTGGGAACATTACATTGGTTTGATTCTGGAACCCTGTTTCCTAGGAATATGACTGAGGTTTGATGGTTGAACCCTGTGGCCTGGCAACATGACTGAGGCTTGATTCTGGAACCCTGTTTCCTGGGAACATGACTGAGGTTTCATGGTGGAACCCTGAGGCCTGGCAACATGACAGAGGTTTAATTGTGGAACCCTGTGGCCTGGGAATATGAGGGAGGCTTGATTCTGGAACCCTGTGGCCTGGGAATATAACTGAGGTTTGATTCTGGAACCCTGTGGCCTGGGAACATGACATCAGTGGATTGTGGAAACTTGTGGCCGGGGAACATGAGAACGGTTTGATTCTGGAACCCTATGGCCTGGGAACATGTCTGAGGTTTGATGGTGTAAACCTGTGGCCTGGCAACACGACTGAGGTTGGTTTCTGGAACCCTGTTCCCTGGGAACATGACTGAGGTTTGATTCTAGACACCTATGTCCTGGCAACATGCCTGAGGTTTGTTTCTGGAACCCTGTTCCCTGGGAACATGACTGAGGTTTGATTCTAGACACCTTTGTCCTGGGAACATGACTGAGGTTTGATGGTTGAACCCTGTGGCCTGGCAACATGACAGAGGTTTGATTGAGGAACCCTCAGGCTTGGGAACATGACTGAGGCTTGATGGTGGAAGTCTGTGGCCTGGGAACATGACATCGGTTTGGATTCTGGTACCCTGTTGCTTGGGAACATGAAATCGGTTTGATTCTGGAAACCTGTGGTCTGGGAATATGACTGAGGTTTGATGGTGGTACCCTATGGCCTGGCAACATGACTGAGGTTTGATTCTGGATCCCTGTGGACTGGGAACATGACTGAGGTTTAATTGTGGATCCCTGTGGCCTGGGAATATGAGGGAGGCTTGATTCTGTAACCCTGTGGCCTGGGAACATAACTGAGGTTTGATTCTGGAACCCTGTGGCCTGGGAACATGACATCAGTGGATTGTGGAACCCTGTGGCCTGGGAACATGACTGAGGTTTGATTCTGGAACCCTGTGGCTTGGGAACATGTCTGAGGTTTGATGGTGGAAACCTGTGGCCTGGCAACATGACTGAGGTTTGTTTCTGGAACCCTGTTCCCTGGGAACATGACTGAGGTTTGATTCTGGACATCTTTGTCCTGGGAACATGACTGAGGTTTGATTGTGGAACCCTCTGGCCTGGGAATATGACTGAGGTTTGATGGTGGTACCCTGTGGCCTGGCAACATGACATTGGATTGATTCTGGAACCCTATTTCCTGGGAATATGACTGAGGTTTGATGGTTGAACCCTGTGGCCTGGCAACATGACAGAGGCTTGATTGTGGAACCCTCAGGCCTTGGAACATGACTGAGGCTTGATGGTGGAACCGTGGCCTGGCAACAGGACTGAGGTTTGATGGTGGAACCGTCTGGCCTGGGAATATGACTTAGGTTTAATTGTGGAACCCTGTGGCCTGGGAATATGAGGGAGGCTTGATTCTGGAACCCTGTGGCCTGGGAACATAACTGAGGTTTGATTCTGGAACCCTGTGGCCTGGGAACATGACATCAGTGGATTGTGGAACCCTGTGGCCTGGGAACATGAGAACGGTTTGTTTCTGGAACCCTGTGTCCTAGGAACATGTCTGAGGTTTGATGGTGGAAACCATTGGCCTGGGAACATGACTGATGTGAGATTGTGGAATCCTGTGGCCTGGGAACATGACTGAGGTTTGATGGAAGAACCCTGTGGCCTGGGAACATGACTGAGATTTGGTGGTGGTACCCTGTGTCCTGCGAACATGACTGAGGTTTGATTCTGGAACCATGTGTACTGGGAATATGAGTGAGGTTTGATTCTGGAAATCTGTTGCCTGGGAACTTGACTGAGATTTGATGGCAGAAACCTGTGGACTGGCAACATGACTGAGGTTTGATTGTGGAACCCTGTGCCCTGGAAACATGACTGAGGCCTGGTATTGGAAACCCATGGCCTGGGAACTTGACTTTGGTTTGATTCTGGAAACCTGTGTCCTGGGAATATAACTGAGGTTTGATTCTGGAACCCTGTGGCCTGGGAACATGACATCAGTGGATTGTGGAACCTTGTGGCCTGGGAACATGAGAACGGTTTGATTCTGGAACCCTGTGGCCTGGCAACATGACCTCAGTGGATTGTGGAACCCTGTGGCCTGGGAACATGAGAACGGTTTGATTTTGGAACCCTGTGGCCTGGGAACATGTCTGAGGTTTGATGGTGGAAACCTGTGGCCTGGCAACATGACTGAGGTTTGTTTCTGGAACCCTGTTCCCTGGGAACATGACTGAGGTTTGACTCTGGACACCTTTGTCCTAGGAACATGACTGAGGTTTGATTGTGGAACCCTGTGTCCTGCGAACATGACTGAGGTTTGATTCTGGAACCATGTGGCCTGGGAATATGACTGAGGTTTGATTCTGGAAACCATTGGCCTGGGAACATGACTGATGTGAGACTGTGGAATCCTGTGGCCTGGGAACATGACTGAGGTTTGATGGAAAAACCCTGTGGGCTGGGAACATGACTGAGGTTTGATGGTGGAACCCTGTGCACAGGGAACATGACTGAGGCCTGATACTGGATCCCCGAGGCCTGGGAACATGACATTGGTTTGATTCTGGAACCCTGTTTCCTGGGAACATGACTGAGGTTTCATGGTTGAACACTGTGGCCTGGCAACATGACTGAAGTTTGATTGTGGACCCCTCAGGCTTGGGAACATGACTGAGGCTTGATGGTGGAACCCTGTGGCCTGGCAACAGGACTGAGATTTGATGGTGGAACCCTGTGGCCTGGGAACATGACATCGGTTTGGATTCTGGTACCCTGTTGCCTGGGAACATGAAATCGGTTTGATTCTGGAAACCTGTGGCCTGGGAATATGACTGAGGTTTGATGGTGGTACCCTATGGCCTGGCAACATGACTGAGGTTTGATTCTGGATCCCTGTGGCCTGGGAACATGACTGAGGCGTGATTCTGGAAACCTGTGACTTGCGAACATGACAACTGTTTAGATTGTGGAATACTGTACCCTGGGAACCTGACTGAGGCTTGGTTCTGGAACCCTGTGGACTGGAAATATGACTGAGGTTTTATTCTGTAAACCTGTAGCCTGGGAACATAACTGCGGATTGATTCTGGAAACCTGTGGCCTGGGAACATGACATCGGTTGGATCCTGGAAACCTGTGGCATGGGAACATGATTGAGGTTTGACTGTGGAACCCTCTGGCCTGGGAATATGACTGTGGTTTAATTCTGTAACCCTGTGGTCTGGCAACATGACAGAGGTTTGATTGTGGAACCCTCAGGTTTGGGAACGTGACTGAGGCTTGATGGTGGAAGCCTGTGGCCTGGCAACAGGACTGAGATTTGATGGTGGAACCCTGTGGCCTGGGAACATGACTGAGGCCTGCTACTGGAAAACCATGGCCTGGGAACTTGACTTTGGTTTGATTCTGGAAACCTGAGTCCTGGGAACATGATTGAGGTTTGATGGAGGAACCCTGTGCACTGGGAACATGACTGAGGTTTGATGGTGGAACCCTGTGCACTGGGAACATGACTGAGGCCTGATACTGGAACCCCGTGGCCTGGGAACATGACATTGGTTTGATTCTGGAACCCTGTTTCCTGGGAACATGACTGAGGTTTGATGGTTGATCCCTCAGGCTTGGGAACATGACTGAGGCATGATGGTGGAAACCTGTGGCCTGGCAACAGGACTGAGATTTGACGGTGGAACCCGGTGGCCTGGGAACATAACATCGGTTTGGATTCTGGTACCCTGTTGCCTGGGAACATTAAATCGGTTTGATTCTGGAAACCTGTGGCCTGGGAATATGACTGAGGTTTGACGGTGGTACCCTATGGCCTGGAAACATGACTGAGGTTTGATTCTGGATCCCTGTGGCCTGGGAACATGACATCGGTTGGATTCTGGAAACCTGTGGCATTGGAACATGAGTGAGGTTTGACTGTGGAACCCTCTGGCCTGGGAATATGACTGTGGTTTAATTCTGTAACCCTGTGGCGTGGCAACAGGACTGAGGTTTGATTGTGGAACCCTCTGGCCTGGGAATATGACTTAGGTTTAATTGTGGAAACCTGTGGCCTGGGAATATGAGGGAGGCTTGATTCTGGAACCCTGTGGCCTGGGAACATGACATCAGTGGATTGTGGAACCCTGTGGCCTGGCAAGATGACTTAGGTTTGATTGTGGAACACTCAGGCTTGGGAACACGACTGAGGCTTGATGGTGGAACCGTGGCCTGGCGACAGGACTGAGGTTTGATGGTGGAACCCTCTGGCCTGGGAATATGACTGAGGTTTAATTGTGGAACCCTGTGGCCGGGGAATATGAGGGAGGCTTGATTCTGGAACCCTGTGGCCTGGGAACATAACTGAGGTTTGATTCTGGAACCCTGTGGCCTGGGAACATGACATCAGTGGATTGTGGAACCCTGTGGCCTGGGAACATGAAAACGGTTTGTTTCTGGAACCCTGTGGCCTGGGAACATGTCTGAGGTTTGATGGTGGAAACCTGTGGCCTGGCAACATGACTGAGGGTTGTTTCTGGAACCCTGTTCCCTGGGAACATGACTGAGGTTTGATTCTGGACACCTTTGTCCTGGGAACATGACTGAGGTTTGATTGTGGAACCCTGTGGCCTGCGAACATGACTGAGGTTTGATTCTGGAACCATGTGTCCTGGGAATATGACTGAAGTTTGATTCTGGAAATCTGTGGCCTGGGAACTTGACTGAGGTTTGATGGCAGAAATCTGTGGACTGGCACCATGACTGAGGTTTGATTGTGGAACCCTGTGCCCTGGAAACGTGACTGAGGCCTGGTACTGGAAACCCATGGCCTGGGAACTTGACTTTGGTTTGATTCTGGAAACCTGTGTTCTGGGAACCTGATTGAGGTTTGATGGAGGAACCCTGTGCACTGGGAACATGACTGAGGTTTGATGGTGGTACCCTGTGGCCTGGCAACATGACTGAGGCTTGATTCTGGAACCCTGTGGCCTGGGAACTTGAATGTGGTTTGATCGCAGAAACCTGTGGACTGGTAACATGACTGAGGTTTGATTGTGGAAACCTCAGGATTGGGAACATGACTGAGGCTTGATGGTAGAACCCTGTGACCTGGCAACAGGACTCAGATTTGATGGTGGAACCCTGTGGCCTGGGAACATGACATCAGTTTGTACTCTGGTACCCTGTTGCCTGGGAACATGAAATCGGTTTGATTCTGGAAACCTGTGTCCTGGGAATATGACTGAGGTTTGATGGTGGTACCCTATGGCCTGGCAACATGACTGAGGTATGATTCTGGATCCCTGTGGCCTGGGAACATGACTGAGGCGTGATTCTGGAAACCTGTGACCTGGGAACATGACATCTGTTTAGATTGTGGAATAATGTGCCCTGGGAACATGACTGAGGCTTGGTTCTGGAACCCTGTGGACTGGGAATATGACTGAGGTTTTATTCTGGAACCCTGTAGCCAGGGAACATAACTGAGGATTGATTCTGGAACCCTGTGGCCTGGGAACATGACTGAGGTTTTATTCTGGAACCCTGTGGCCTGGGAATATTACTGAGGATTGATTCTGGAACCCTGTGGCCTGGGAACATGACATCAGTTGGATTCCTGAACCCTGTGGCATGGGAACACGACTGAGGTTTGACTGTAGAACCCTCTGGCCTGGGAATATGACTGTGGTTTAATTCTGTAACCCTGTGGCCTGGCAACGTAACACAGGTTTGATTGTGGAACCCTCAGGCTTGGGAACGTGACTGAGGCTTTATGGTGGAAGCCTGAGGCCTGGCAACAGGACTGAGGTTTGATTGTGGAACCCTGAGGCCTGGCAAGATGACTTAGGTTTGATTGTGGAACACTCTGGCCTGGGAACATGACTGAGGCTTGATGGTGGAACCGTGGCCTGGCAACAGGACTGAGGTTTGATTGTGGAACACTCTGGCCTGGGAATATGACTGAGGTTTGACGGTGGTACCCTATGGCCTGGCAACATGACTGAGGCTTGATTCTGGATCCCTGTGGCCTGGGAACTTGAATGTGGTTTGATCGCAGAAACCTGTGGACTGGCAACATGACTGAGGTTTGATGGTGGAACACTGTGCACTGGGAACATGACTGAGGCCTGATACTGGAACCCCGTGGCCTGGGAACATGACATTGGTTTGATTCTGGAACCCTGTTTCCTGGGAACATGACTGAGGTTTGATGGTTGAACCCTGTGGCCTGGCAACATGACAGAGGTTTGATTGTGGAACCCTCAGGCTTGGGAACATGACTGAGGCTTGATGGTGTAAGCCTGTGGCCTGGCAACAGGACTGAGATTTGATGGTGGAACCCTGTGGCCTGGGAACATGACATTGTTTTGGAATCTGGTACCCTGTTGCCTGGGAACATGAAATCGGTTTGATTCTGGATCCCTGTGGCCTTGGAACATGACTGAGGATTGATTCTGGAACCCTGTTGCCTGGGAACATGACATCGTTTGGATTCCGTAAACCTGTGGCATGGGAACATGAATGAGGTTTGACTGTGGAACCCTCTGGCCTGGGAATATGACTGTGGTTTAATTCTGTAACCCTGTGGCCTGGCAACATGACAGAGGCTTGATTGTGGAACCCCCAGGCTTGGGAACGTGACTGAGGCTATATAGTGGAAGCTTGTTGCCTGGTCACAGGACTGAGGTTTGATGGTGGAACCCTGTGGCCTGGCAAGATGACTTAGGTTTGATTGTGGAACACTCTGGCCTGGGAACATGACTGAGGCTTCATGGTGGAACCGTGGCCTGGCAACAGGACTGAGGTTTGATTGTGGAACCCTCTGGCCTGGGAATATGACTGAGGTTTAATTGTGGAACCGTGTAGCCTGGGAATATGAGGGAGGCTTAATTCTGGAACCCTGTGGCCTGGGAACATAACTGAGGTTTGATTCTGGAACCCTGTGGCCTGGGAATATAACATCATTGGATTGTGGAACCCTGTGGCCTGGGAACATGAGAACGGATTGATTCTGGAACCCTGTGGCCTGGGAACATGTCTGTGGTTTGATGGTGGAAACCTGTATCCTGTCAACATGACTGAGGTTAGTTTCTGGAACCCTGTTCCCTGGGAACATGACTGAGGTTTGATTCTGGAAACCTTTGTCCTAGGAACATGACTGAGGTTTGATTGTGGAACCCTGTGGCCTGCGAACATGACTGAGGTTTGATTCTGGAACCATGTGTCCTGGGAATATGACTGAGGTTTGATTCTGGAAATCTGTGGCTTGGGAACTTGACTGAGGTTTGATGGCAGAAACCTGTGGACTGGCAACATGACTGAGGTTTGATTGTGTAACCGTGTGCCCTGGAAACATGACTGAGGCCTGGTACTGGAAACCCATTTCCTGGGAACTTGACTTTGGTTTGATTCTGGAACCCTCTGTCCTGGGAACATGATTGAGGTTTGATGGAGGAACCCTGTGCACTGGGAACATGATTGAGGTTTGATGGTGGTACCCTGTGGCCGGGCAACATGACTGAGGCTTGATTCTGGAACCCTGTGGCCTGGGAACTTGAATGTGGTTTGATCGCAGAAACCTGTGGACTGGCAACATGACTGAGGTTAGATGGTGGAACCCTGTGCACTGGGAACATGACTGAGGCCTGATACTGGAACCCCGTGGCCTGGGAACATGACATTGGTTTGATTCTGGAACCCTGTTTCCTGGGAACATGACTGAGGTTTCATGGTTGAACCCTGTGGCCTGGCAACATGACTGAGGTTTGACTGTGGAACCCTCAGGCTTGGGAACATGACTGAGGCTTGATGGTGGAACCCTGTGGCCTGGCAACAGGACTGAGATTTGACGGTGGAACCCTGTGGCCTGGGAACATGACATCGGTTTGGATTCTGGTACCCTGTTGCCTGGGAACATGAAATCGGTTTGATTCTGGAAACCTGTGTCCTGGGAATATGACTGATGTTTGATGGTGGTACCCTATGGCCTGGCAACATGACTGAGGTATGATTCTGGATCCCTGTGGCCTGGGAACATGACTGAGGCGTGATTCTGGAAACCTGTGACCGGGAAACATGACATCTGTTTAGATTGTGGAATAATGTGCCCTGGGAACATGACTGAGGCTTGGTTCTGGAACCCTGTGGACTGGGAATATGACTGAGGTTTTATTCTGGAACCCTGTAGCCAGGGAACATAACTGAGGATTGATTCTGGAACCCTGTGGCCTGGGAACATGACTGAGGTTTTATTCTGGAACCCTGTGGCCTGGGAATATGACTGAGGATTGATTCTGGAACCCTGTGGCCTGGGAACATGACATCAGTTGGATTCCTGAACCCTGTGGCATGGGAACACGACTGAGGTTTGACTGTAGAACCCTCTGGCCCGGGAATATGACTGTGGTTTAATTCTGTAACCCTGTGGCCTGGCAACGTGACACAGGTTTGATTGTGGAACCCTCAGGATTGGGAACGTGACTGAGGCTTTATGGTGGAAACCTGTGGCCTGGCAACAGGACTGAGGTTTGATGGTGGAACCCTGAGGCCTGGCAAGATGACTTAGGTTTGATTGTGGAACACTCTGGCCTGGGAACATGACTGAGGCTTGATGGTGGAACCGTGGCCTGGCAACAGGACTGAGGTTTGATTGTGGAACACTCTGGCCTGTGAATATGACTGAGGTTTGACGGTGGTACACTATGGCCTGTCAACATGACTGAGGCTTGATTCTGGAACCCTGTGGCCTGGGAACTTGAATGTGGTTTGATCGCAGAAACCTGTGGACTGACAACATGACTGAGGTTTGATGGTGGAACACTGTGCACTGGGAACATGACTGAGGCCTGATACTGGAACCCCGTGGCCTGGGAACATGACATTGGTTTGATTCTGGAACCCTGTTTCCTGGGAACATGACTGAGGTTTAATGGTTGAACCCTGTGGCCTGGCAACATGACAGAGGTTTGATTGTGGAACCCTCAGGCTTGGGAACATGACTGAGGCTTGATGGTGGAAGCCTGTGGCCTGGCAACAGGACTGAGATTTGATGGTGGAACCCTGTGGCCTGGGAACATGACATCGTTTTGGAATCTGGTACCCTGTTGCCTGGGAACATGAAATCGGTTTGATTCTGGATCCCTGTGGCCTGGGAACATGACTGAGGATTGATTCTGGAACCCTGTGGCCTGGGAACATGACATCGGTTGGATTCCGGAAACCTGTGGCATGGGAACATGAATGAGGTTTGACTCTGGAACCCTCTGGCCTGGGAATATGACTGTGGTTTAATTCTGTAACCCTGTGGCCTGGCAACATGACAGAGGTTTGATTGTGGAACCCCCAGGCTTGGGAACGTGACTGAGGCTAGATAGTGGAAGCTTGTTGCCTGCTCACAGGACTGAGGTTTGATGGTGGAACCCTGTGGCCTGGCAAGATGACTTAGGTTTGATTGTGGAACACTCTGGCCTGGGAACATGACTGAGGCTTCATGGTGGAACCGTGGCCTGGCAACAGGACTGAGGTTTGATTGTGGAACCCTCTGGCCTGGGAATATGACTGAGGTTTAATTGTGGAACTCTGTGGCCTGGGAATATGAGGGAGGCTTAATTCTGGAACCCTGTGGCCTGGGAACATAACTGAGGTTTGATTCTGGAACCCTGTGGCCTGGGAACATAACATCAGTGGATTGTGGAACCCTGTGGCCTGGGAACATGAGAACGGATTGATTCTGGAACCCTGTGGCCTGGGAACATGTCTGTGGTTTGATGGTGGAAACCTGTGTCCTGTCAACATGACTGAGGTTAGTTTCTGGAACCCTGTTCCCTGGGAACATGACTGAGGTTTGATTCTGGAAAGCTTTGTCCTGGGAACATGACTGAGGTTTGATTGTGGAACCCTGTGGCCTGCGAACATGACTGAGGTTTGATTCTGGAACCATGTGTCCTGGGAATATGACTGAGGTTTGATTCTGGAAATCTGTGGCCTGGGAACTTGACTGAGGTTTGATGGCAGAAACCTGTGGACTGGCAACATGACTGAGGTTTGATTGTGTAACCGTGTGCCCTGGAAACATGACTGAGGCCTGGTACTGGAAACCCATTTCCTGGGAACTTGACTTTGGTTTGATTCTGGAGCCCTCTGTCCTGGGAACATGATTGAGGTTTGATGGAGGAACCCTGTGCACTGGGAACATGATTGAGATTTGACGGTGGAACCCTGTGGCCTGGGAACATGACATCTGTTTGGAT
Organism: Balaenoptera physalus; assembly: GCF_965194825.1. Lineage (NCBI taxonomy): Eukaryota > Metazoa > Chordata > Mammalia > Artiodactyla > Balaenopteridae > Balaenoptera > Balaenoptera physalus. The sequence goes on along the minus strand of NW_028125446.1, from coordinate 34,634 downwards.
TCTGGTACCCTGTTGCCTGGGAACATGAAATCGGTTTGATTCTGGAAACTTGTGGCCTGGGAATATGACTGAGGTTTGACGGTGGTACCCTATGGCCTGGAAACATGACTGAGGTTTGATTCTGGATCCCTGTGGCCTGGGAACATGACTGAGGCGTGATTCTGGAAACCTGTGACCTGGGAACATGACATCTGTTTAGATTGTGGAATACTGTGCCCTGGGAACCTGACTGAGGCTTGGTTCTGGAACGCTGTGGACTTGGAATATGACTGAGGTTTTATTCTGGAAACATGTAGCCTGGGAATATAACTGCGGATTGATTCTGGAAACCTGTGGCCTGGGAACATGACATCGGTTGGATTCTGGAAACCTGTGGCATGGGAACATGAGTGAGGTTTGACTGTGGAACCCTCTGGCCAGGGAATATGACTGTGGTTTAATTCTGTAACCCTGTGGCCTGGCAAGAGGACAGAGGTTTGACTGTGGAACCCTCAGGCTTGGGAACGTGACTGAGGCTTGATGGTGGAAGCCTGTGGCCTTGCAACAGGATTGAGGTTTGATGGTGGAACCCTGTGGCCTGGCAAGATGACTTAGGTTTGATTGTGGAACACTCTGGCCTGGGAACATGACTGAGGCTTGATGGTGGAACCGTGGCCTGGCAAGAGGACTGAGGTTTAATTGAGGAACCCTCTGGCCTGGGAATATGACTGAGGTTTAATTGTGGAACCCTGTGGCCTGGGAATATGAGTGAGGCTTGATTCTGGAACCCTGTGGCCTGGGAACATGACTGGGGTTTTATTTTTGGAACCTGTGTCCAGGGAACATGGCTGAGGTTTGATGGTGGTACCCTGTGGCCTGGCAACATGACTGAGGCTTGATTCTGGAACCCTGTGGCCTGGAACTTGACTCTGATTTGATCGCAGAAACCTGTGGACTGGCAACATGACTGAGATTTGATGGTGGAAACCTGTGCACTGGGAACATGACTGAGGCCTGATACTGGAACCCCGTTGCCGGGAACATGACATTGGTTTGATTCTGGAAGCCTGTTTCCTGGGAACATGACTGAGGTTTCATGGTTGAACCCTGTGGCCTGGCAACATGACAGAGGTTTGATTGTGGAACCCTCAGGCTTGGGAACATGACTGAGGCTTGATGGTGGAAGCCTGTGGCCTGGCAACAGGACTGAAATTTGATGGTGGAACCCTGTGGCCTGGGAACATGACATCGGTTTGGATTCTGGTACCCTGTTGCCTGGGAATATGAAATCGGTTTGATTCTGGAAACCTGTGGCCTGGGAATATGACTGAGGTTTGATGGTGGTACCCTATGGCCTGGCAACATGACTGAGGTTTGATTCTGGATCCCTGTGGCCTGGGAACATGACTGAGGCGTGATTCTGGAAACCTGTGACCTGGGAACATGACATCTGTTTAGATTGTGGAATACTGTGCCCTGGGAACCTGACTGAGGCTTGGTTCTGGAACCCTGTGGACTGGGAATATGACTGAGGTTTTATTCTGGTATCCTGTGGCCTGGGAACATGACTGAGGATAGATTCTGGAACCCTGTGGCCTGGGAACATGACATCGGTTGGATTCTGGAAACCTGTGGCATGGGAACATGAGTGAGGTTTGACTGTGGAACCCTGTGGCCTGGGAATATGACTGAGGTTTGAATCTGGAAACCATTGGCCTGGGAACATGACTGATGTGAGATTGTGGAATCCTGTGGCGTGGGAACATGACTGAGGTTTGATGGAAAAACCCTCTGGCCTGGGAACATGACTGAGCTTTGATGGTGGTACCCTGTGGCCTGGCAACATGACATTGGATTGATTCTGGAACCCTGTTTCCTGGGAATATGACTGAGGTTTGATGGTTGAACCCGGTGGCCTGGCAACATGACAGAGGTTTGATTGTGGAACCCTCAGGCCTTGGAACATGACTGAGGCTTGATGGTGGAACCGTGGCCTGGCAACAGGACTGAGGTTTGATGGTGGAACCCTCTGGCCTGGGAATATGACTGAGGTTTAATTGTGGAACCCTGTGGCCTGGGAATATGAGGGAGGCTTGATTCTGGAACCCTGTGGCCTGGGAACATAACTGAGGTTTGATTCTGGAACCCTGTGGCCTGGGAACATGACATCAGTGGATTGTGGAACCCTGTGGCCTGGGAACATGAGAACGGTTTGTTTCTGAAACCCTGTGTCCTGGGAACATGTCTGAGGTTTGATGGTGGAAACCTGTGGCCTGGCAACATGACTGAGGGTTGTTTCTGGAACCCTGTTCCCTGGGAACATGACTGAGGTTTGATTCTGGAAACCATTGGCCTGGGAACATGACTGATGTGAGATTGTGGAATCCTTTGGCCTGGGAACATGACTGAGGTTTGATGGAAGAACCCTGTGGCCTGGGAACATGACTGAGATTTGATGGTGGTACCCTGTGGCCTGGCAACATGACTGAGGCTTGATTCTGGAACCCTGTGGCTTGGGAACATGACATTGGTTTGATTCTGGAACCCTGTTTCCTGGGAACATGACTGAGGTTTGATGGTTGAACCCTGTGGCCTGGCAACATGACAGAGGTTTGATTGTGGAACCATCAGGCTTGGGAACATGACTTAGGCTTGATGGTGGAAGCCTGTAGGCTGGCAACAGGACTGAGATTTGATGGTGGAACCCTGTGGCCTGGGAACATGACATCGGTTAGGATTCTGGTACAATGTTGCATGGGAATATGAAATCGGTTTGAATCTGGAAACCTGTGGCCTGTGAATATGACTGAGGTTTGATGTTGGTACCCTATGGCCTGGCAACATGACTGAGGTTTGATTGTGGAACCCTGTGCCCTGGAAACATGACTGAGGCCTGCTACTGGAAAACCATGGCCTGGGAACTTGACTTTGGTGTGATTCTGAAAACCTGAGTCCTGGGAACATGATTGAGGTTTGATGGAGGAACCCTGTGCACTGGGAACATGACTGAGGTTTGATGGTGGAACCCTGTGCACTGGGAACATGACTGAGGTTTGATGGTTGAACCTTCAGGCTTGGGAATATGACTGAGGCTTGATGGTGGAACCCTCTGGCCTGGGAATATGACTGAGGTTTAATTGTGGAACCCTGTGGCCTGGGAATATGAGGGAGGATTGATTCTGGAACCCTGTGGCCTGGGAACATAACTGAGGTTTGATTCTGGAACCCTGTGGCCTGGGAACATGACATCAGTGGATTGTGGAACCCTGTGGCCTGGGAACATGAGAACGGTTTGATTCTGGAACCCTGTGGCTTGGGAACATGTCTGAGGTTTGATGGTGGAAACCTGTGGCCTGGCAAAATGACTGAGGTTTGTTTCTGGAACCCTGTTCCCTGGGAACATGACTGAGGTTTGATTCTGGACACCTTTGTCCTGGGAACATGACTGAGGTTTGATTGTGGAACCCTGTGGCCTGGGAACTTGACTGAGGTTTGATGGCAGAAACCTGTGGACTGGCAACATGACTGAGGTTTGATTGTGTAACCGTGTGCCCTGGAAACATGACTGAGGCCTGGTACTTGAAACCCATTTCCTGGGAACTTGACTTTGGTTTGATTCTGGAAACCTGTGTCCTGGGAACTTGATTGAGGTTTGATGGAGGAACCCTGTGCACTGGGAACATGACTGAGGTTTGATGGTGGTACCCTGTGGCCTGGCAACATGACTGAGACTTTATTCTGGAACCCTGTGGCCTGGGAACTTGAATGTGGTTTGATCGCAGAAACCTGTGGACTGGCAACATGACTGAGGTTAGATGGTGGAACCCTGTGCACTGGGAACATGACTGAGGCCTGATACTGGAACCCCGTGGCCTGGGAACATGACATTGGTTTGATTCTGGAACCCTGTTTCCTGGGAACATGACTGAGGTTTGATGGTTGAACCCTCAGGCTTGGGAACATGACTGAGGCTTGATGGTGGAACCCTGTGGCCTGGCAACAGGACTGAGATTTGACGGTGGAACCCTGTGGCCTGGGAACATGACATCGGTTTGGATTCTGGTACCCTGTTGCCTGGGAACATGAAATCGGTTTGATTCTGGAAACCTGTGGCCTGGGAATATGACTGAGGTTTGACGGTGGTACCCTATGGCCTGGAAACATGACTGAGGTTTGATTCTGGATCGCTGTGTCCTGGGAACATGACATCTGTTTAGATTGTGGAATACTGTGCCCTGGGAACCTGACTGAGGCCTGGTACTGGAAACCCATTTCCTGGGAACTTGACTTTGGTTTGATTCTGGAGCCCTCTGTCCTGGGAACATGATTGAGGTTTGATGGAGGAACCCTGTGCACTGGGAACATGATTGAGATTTGACGGTGGAACCCTGTGGCCTGGGAACATGACATCTGTTTGGATTCTGGTACCCTGTTGCCTGGGAACATGAAATCGGTTTGATTCTGGAAACTTGTGGCCTGGGAATATGACTGAGGTTTGACGGTGGTACCCTATGGCCTGGAAACATGACTGAGGTTTGATTCTGGATCCCTGTGGCCTGGGAACATGACTGAGGCGTGATTCTGGAAACCTGTGACCTGGGAACATGACATCTGTTTAGATTGTGGAATACTGTGCCCTGGGAACCTGACTGAGGTTTGGTTCTGGAACGCTGTGGACTTGGAATATGACTGAGGTTTTATTCTGGAAACATGTAGCCTGGGAATATAACTGCGGATTGATTCTGGAAACCTGTGGCCTGGGAACATGACATCGGTTGGATTCTGGAAACCTGTGGCATGGGAACATGAGTGAGGTTTGACTGTGGAACCCTCTGGCCAGGGAATATGACTGTGGTTTAATTCTGTAACCCTGTGGCCTGGCAAGAGGACAGAGGTTTGACTGTGGAACCCTCAGGCTTGGGAACGTGACTGAGGCTTGATGGTGGAAGCCTGTGGCCTTGCAACAGGATTGAGGTTTGATGGTGGAACCCTGTGGCCTGGCAAGATGACTTAGGTTTGATTGTGGAACACTCTGGCCTGGGAACATGACTGAGGCTTGATGGTGGAACCGTGGCCTGGCAAGAGGACTGAGGTTTAATTGAGGAACCCTCTGGCCTGGGAATATGACTGAGGTTTAATTGTGGAACCCTGTGGCCTGGGAATATGAGTGAGGCTTGATTCTGGAACCCTGTGGCCTGGGAACATGACTGGGGTTTTATTTTTGGAACCTGTGTCCAGGGAACATGGCTGAGGTTTGATGGTGGTACCCTGTGGCCTGGCAACATGACTGAGGCTTGATTCTGGAACCCTGTGGCCTGGAACTTGACTCTGATTTGATCGCAGAAACCTGTGGACTGGCAACATGACTGAGATTTGATGGTGGAAACCTGTGCACTGGGAACATGACTGAGGCCTGATACTGGAACCCCGTTGCCGGGAACATGACATTGGTTTGATTCTGGAAGCCTGTTTCCTGGGAACATGACTGAGGTTTCATGGTTGAACCCTGTGGCCTGGCAACATGACAGAGGTTTGATTGTGGAACCCTCAGGCTTGGGAACATGACTTAGGCTTGATGGTGGAAGCCTGTGGCCTGGCAACAGGACTGAAATTTGATGGTGGAACCCTGTGGCCTGGGAACATGACATCGGTTTGGATTCTGGTACCCTGTTGCCTGGGAATATGAAATCGGTTTGATTCTGGAAACCTGTGGCCTGGGAATATGACTGAGGTTTGATGGTGGTACCCTATGGCCTGGCAACATGACTGAGGTTTGATTCTGGATCCCTGTGGCCTGGGAACATGACTGAGGCGTGATTCTGGAAACCTGTGACCTGGGAACATGACATCTGTTTAGATTGTGGAATACTGTGCCCTGGGAACCTGACTGAGGCTTGGTTCTGGAACCCTGTGGACTGGGAATATGACTGAGGTTTTATTCTGGTATCCTGTGGCCTGGGAACATGACTGAGGATAGATTCTGGAACCCTGTGGCCTGGGAACATGACATCGGTTGGATTCTGGAAACCTGTGGCATGGGAACATGAGTGAGGTTTGACTGTGGAACCCTGTGGCCTGGGAATATGACTGAGGTTTGAATCTGGAAACCATTGGCCTGGGAACATGACTGATGTGAGATTGTGGAATCCTGTGGCGTGGGAACATGACTGAGGTTTGATGGAAAAACCCTCTGGCCTGGGAACATGACTGAGCTTTGATGGTGGTACCCTGTGGCCTGGCAACATGACATTGGATTGATTCTGGAACCCTGTTTCCTGGGAATATGACTGAGGTTTGATGGTTGAACCCGGTGGCCTGGCAACATGACAGAGGTTTGATTGTGGAACCCTCAGGCCTTGGAACATGACTGAGGCTTGATGGTGGAACCGTGGCCTGGCAACAGGACTGAGGTTTGATGGTGGAACCCTCTGGCCTGGGAATATGACTGAGGTTTAATTGTGGAACCCTGTGGCCTGGGAATATGAGGGAGGCTTGATTCTGGAACCCTGTGGCCTGGGAACATAACTGAGGTTTGATTCTGGAACCCTGTGGCCTGGGAACATGACATCAGTGGATTGTGGAACCCTGTGGCCTGGGAACATGAGAACGGTTTGTTTCTGAAACCCTGTGTCCTGGGAACATGTCTGAGGTTTGATGGTGGAAACCTGTGGCCTGGCAACATGACTGAGGGTTGTTTCTGGAACCCTGTTCCCTGGGAACATGACTGAGGTTTGATTCTGGAAACCATTGGCCTGGGAACATGACTGATGTGAGATTGTGGAATCCTTTGGCCTGGGAACATGACTGAGGTTTGATGGAAGAACCCTGTGGCCTGGGAACATGACTGAGATTTGATGGTGGTACCCTGTGGCCTGGCAACATGACTGAGGCTTGATTCTGGAACCCTGTGGCTTGGGAACATGACATTGGTTTGATTCTGGAACCCTGTTTCCTGGGAACATGACTGAGGTTTGATGGTTGAACCCTGTGGCCTGGCAACATGACAGAGGTTTGATTGTGGAACCATCAGGCTTGGGAACATGACTTAGGCTTGATGGTGGAAGCCTGTAGGCTGGCAACAGGACTGAGATTTGATGGTGGAACCCTGTGGCCTGGGAACATGACATCGGTTAGGATTCTGGTACAATGTTGCATGGGAATATGAAATCGGTTTGAATCTGGAAACCTGTGGCCTGTGAATATGACTGAGGTTTGATGTTGGTACCCTATGGCCTGGCAACATGACTGAGGTTTGATTGTGGAACCCTGTGCCCTGGAAACATGACTGAGGCCTGCTACTGGAAAACCATGGCCTGGGAACTTGACTTTGGTGTGATTCTGAAAACCTGAGTCCTGGGAACATGATTGAGGTTTGATGGAGGAACCCTGTGCACTGGGAACATGACTGAGGTTTGATGGTGGAACCCTGTGCACTGGGAACATGACTGAGGTTTGATGGTTGAACCTTCAGGCTTGGGAATATGACTGAGGCTTGATGGTGGAACCCTCTGGCCTGGGAATATGACTGAGGTTTAATTGTGGAACCCTGTGGCCTGGGAATATGAGGGAGGATTGATTCTGGAACCCTGTGGCCTGGGAACATAACTGAGGTTTGATTCTGGAACCCTGTGGCCTGGGAACATGACATCAGTGGATTGTGGAACCCTGTGGCCTGGGAACATGAGAACGGTTTGATTCTGGAACCCTGTGGCTTGGGAACATGTCTGAGGTTTGATGGTGGAAACCTGTGGCCTGGCAAAATGACTGAGGTTTGTTTCTGGAACCCTGTTCCCTGGGAACATGACTGAGGTTTGATTCTGGACACCTTTGTCCTGGGAACATGACTGAGGTTTGATTGTGGAACCCTGTGGCCTGGGAACTTGACTGAGGTTTGATGGCAGAAACCTGTGGACTGGCAACATGACTGAGGTTTGATTGTGTAACCGTGTGCCCTGGAAACATGACTGAGGCCTGGTACTTGAAACCCATTTCCTGGGAACTTGACTTTGGTTTGATTCTGGAAACCTGTGTCCTGGGAACTTGATTGAGGTTTGATGGAGGAACCCTGTGCACTGGGAACATGACTGAGGTTTGATGGTGGTACCCTGTGGCCTGGCAACATGACTGAGACTTTATTCTGGAACCCTGTGGCCTGGGAACTTGAATGTGGTTTGATCGCAGAAACCTGTGGACTGGCAACATGACTGAGGTTAGATGGTGGAACCCTGTGCACTGGGAACATGACTGAGGCCTGATACTGGAACCCCGTGGCCTGGGAACATGACATTGGTTTGATTCTGGAACCCTGTTTCCTGGGAACATGACTGAGGTTTGATGGTTGAACCCTCAGGCTTGGGAACATGACTGAGGCTTGATGGTGGAACCCTGTGGCCTGGCAACAGGACTGAGATTTGACGGTGGAACCCTGTGGCCTGGGAACATGACATCGGTTTGGATTCTGGTACCCTGTTGCCTGGGAACATGAAATCGGTTTGATTCTGGAAACCTGTGGCCTGGGAATATGACTGAGGTTTGACGGTGGTACCCTATGGCCTGGAAACATGACTGAGGTTTGATTCTGGATCGCTGTGTCCTGGGAACATGACATCTGTTTAGATTGTGGAATACTGTGCCCTGGGAACCTGACTGAGGCCTGGTACTGGAAACCCATTTCCTGGGAACTTGACTTTGGTTTGATTCTGGAGCCCTCTGTCCTGGGAACATGATTGAGGTTTGATGGAGGAACCCTGTGCACTGGGAACATGATTGAGATTTGACGGTGGAACCCTGTGGCCTGGGAACATGACATCTGTTTGGATTCTGGTACCCTGTTGCCTGGGAACATGAAATCGGTTTGATTCTGGAAACTTGTGGCCTGGGAATATGACTGAGGTTTGACGGTGGTACCCTATGGCCTGGAAACATGACTGAGGTTTGATTCTGGATCCCTGTGGCCTGGGAACATGACTGAGGCGTGATTCTGGAAACCTGTGACCTGGGAACATGACATCTGTTTAGATTGTGGAATACTGTGCCCTGGGAACCTGACTGAGGCTTGGTTCTGGAACGCTGTGGACTTGGAATATGACTGAGGTTTTATTCTGGAAACATGTAGCCTGGGAATATAACTGCGGATTGATTCTGGAAACCTGTGGCCTGGGAACATGACATCGGTTGGATTCTGGAAACCTGTGGCATGGGAACATGAGTGAGGTTTGACTGTGGAACCCTCTGGCCAGGGAATATGACTGTGGTTTAATTCTGTAACCCTGTGGCCTGGCAACAGGACAGAGGTTTGACTGTGGAACCCTCAGGCTTGGGAACGTGACTGAGGCTTGATGGTGGAAGCCTGTGGCCTTGCAACAGGATTGAGGTTTGATGGTGGAACCCTGTGGCCTGGCAAGATGACTTAGGTTTGATTGTGGAACACTCTGGCCTGGGAATATGACTGAGGCTTGATGGTGGAACCGTGGCCTGGCAAGAGGACTGAGGTTTAATTGAGGAACCCTCTGGCCTGGGAATATGACTGAGGTTTAATTGTGGAACCCTGTGGCCTGGGAATATGAGTGAGGCTTGATTCTGGAACCCTGTGGCCTGGGAACATGACTGGGGTTTTATTTTTGGAACCTGTGTCCAGGGAACATGGCTGAGGTTTGATGGTGGTACCCTGTGGCCTGGCAACATGACTGAGGCTTGATTCTGGAACCCTGTGGCCTGGAACTTGACTCTGATTTGATCGCAGAAACCTGTGGACTGGCAACATGACTGAGATTTGATGGTGGAAACCTGTGCACTGGGAACATGACTGAGGCCTGATACTGGAACCCCGTTGCCGGGAACATGACATTGGTTTGATTCTGGAAGCCTGTTTCCTGGGAACATGACTGAGGTTTCATGGTTGAACCCTGTGGCCTGGCAACATGACAGAGGTTTGATTGTGGAACCCTCAGGCTTGGGAACATGACTGAGGCTTGATGGTGGAAGCCTGTGGCCTGGCAACAGGACTGAAATTTGATGGTGGAACCCTGTGGCCTGGGAACATGACATCGGTTTGGATTCTGGTACCCTGTTGCCTGGGAATATGAAATCGGTTTGATTCTGGAAACCTGTGGCCTGGGAATATGACTGAGGTTTGATGGTGGTACCCTATGGCCTGGCAACATGACTGAGGTTTGATTCTGGATCCCTGTGGCCTGGGAACATGACTGAGGCGTGATTCTGGAAACCTGTGACCTGGGAACATGACATCTGTTTAGATTGTGGAATACTGTGCCCTGGGAACCTGACTGAGGCTTGGTTCTGGAACCCTGTGGACTGGGAATATGACTGAGGTTTTATTCTGGTATCCTGTGGCCTGGGAACATGACTGAGGATAGATTCTGGAACCCTGTGGCCTGGGAACATGACATCGGTTGGATTCTGGAAACCTGTGGCATGGGAACATGAGTGAGGTTTGACTGTGGAACCCTGTGGCCTGGGAATATGACTGAGGTTTGAATCTGGAAACCATTGGCCTGGGAACATGACTGATGTGAGATTGTGGAATCCTGTGGCGTGGGAACATGACTGAGGTTTGATGGAAAAACCCTCTGGCCTGGGAACATGACTGAGCTTTGATGGTGGTACCCTGTGGCCTGGCAACATGACATTGGATTGATTCTGGAACCCTGTTTCCTGGGAATATGACTGAGGTTTGATGGTTGAACCCGGTGGCCTGGCAACATGACAGAGGTTTGATTGTGGAACCCTCAGGCCTTGGAACATGACTGAGGCTTGATGGTGGAACCGTGGCCTGGCAACAGGACTGAGGTTTGATGGTGGAACCCTCTGGCCTGGGAATATGACTGAGGTTTAATTGTGGAACCCTGTGGCCTGGGAATATGAGGGAGGCTTGATTCTGGAACCCTGTGGCCTGGGAACATAACTGAGGTTTGATTCTGGAACCCTGTGGCCTGGGAACATGACATCAGTGGATTGTGGAACCCTGTGGCCTGGGAACATGAGAACGGTTTGTTTCTGAAACCCTGTGTCCTGGGAACATGTCTGAGGTTTGATGGTGGAAACCTGTGGCCTGGCAACATGACTGAGGGTTGTTTCTGGAACCCTGTTCCCTGGGAACATGACTGAGGTTTGATTCTGGAAACCATTGGCCTGGGAACATGACTGATGTGAGATTGTGGAATCCTTTGGCCTGGGAACATGACTGAGGTTTGATGGAAGAACCCTGTGGCCTGGGAACATGACTGAGATTTGATGGTGGTACCCTGTGGCCTGGCAACATGACTGAGGCTTGATTCTGGAACCCTGTGGCTTGGGAACATGACATTGGTTTGATTCTGGAACCCTGTTTCCTGGGAACATGACTGAGGTTTGATGGTTGAACCCTGTGGCCTGGCAACATGACAGAGGTTTGATTGTGGAACCATCAGGCTTGGGAACATGACTTAGGCTTGATGGTGGAAGCCTGTAGGCTGGCAACAGGACTGAGATTTGATGGTGGAACCCTGTGGCCTGGGAACATGACATCGGTTAGGATTCTGGTACAATGTTGCATGGGAATATGAAATCGGTTTGAATCTGGAAACCTGTGGCCTGTGAATATGACTGAGGTTTGATGTTGGTACCCTATGGCCTGGCAACATGACTGAGGTTTGATTGTGGAACCCTGTGCCCTGGAAACATGACTGAGGCCTGCTACTGGAAAACCATGGCCTGGGAACTTGACTTTGGTGTGATTCTGAAAACCTGAGTCCTGGGAACATGATTGAGGTTTGATGGAGGAACCCTGTGCACTGGGAACATGACTGAGGTTTGATGGTGGAACCCTGTGCACTGGGAACATGACTGAGGTTTGATGGTTGAACCTTCAGGCTTGGGAATATGACTGAGGCTTGATGGTGGAACCCTCTGGCCTGGGAATATGACTGAGGTTTAATTGTGGAACCCTGTGGCCTGGGAATATGAGGGAGGATTGATTCTGGAACCCTGTGGCCTGGGAACATAACTGAGGTTTGATTCTGGAACCCTGTGGCCTGGGAACATGACATCAGTGGATTGTGGAACCCTGTGGCCTGGGAACATGAGAACGGTTTGATTCTGGAACCCTGTGGCTTGGGAACATGTCTGAGGTTTGATGGTGGAAACCTGTGGCCTGGCAAAATGACTGAGGTTTGTTTCTGGAACCCTGTTCCCTGGGAACATGACTGAGGTTTGATTCTGGACACCTTTGTCCTGGGAACATGACTGAGGTTTGATTGTGGAACCCTGTGGCCTGGGAACTTGACTGAGGTTTGATGGCAGAAACCTGTGGACTGGCAACATGACTGAGGTTTGATTGTGTAACCGTGTGCCCTGGAAACATGACTGAGGCCTGGTACTTGAAACCCATTTCCTGGGAACTTGACTTTGGTTTGATTCTGGAAACCTGTGTCCTGGGAACTTGATTGAGGTTTGATGGAGGAACCCTGTGCACTGGGAACATGACTGAGGTTTGATGGTGGTACCCTGTGGCCTGGCAACATGACTGAGACTTTATTCTGGAACCCTGTGGCCTGGGAACTTGAATGTGGTTTGATCGCAGAAACCTGTGGACTGGCAACATGACTGAGGTTAGATGGTGGAACCCTGTGCACTGGGAACATGACTGAGGCCTGATACTGGAACCCCGTGGCCTGGGAACATGACATTGGTTTGATTCTGGAACCCTGTTTCCTGGGAACATGACTGAGGTTTGATGGTTGAACCCTCAGGCTTGGGAACATGACTGAGGCTTGATGGTGGAACCCTGTGGCCTGGCAACAGGACTGAGATTTGACGGTGGAACCCTGTGGCCTGGGAACATGACATCGGTTTGGATTCTGGTACCCTGTTGCCTGGGAACATGAAATCGGTTTGATTCTGGAAACCTGTGGCCTGGGAATATGACTGAGGTTTGACGGTGGTACCCTATGGCCTGGAAACATGACTGAGGTTTGATTCTGGATCGCTGTGTCCTGGGAACATGACATCTGTTTAGATTGTGGAATACTGTGCCCTGGGAACCTGACTGAGGCCTGGTACTGGAAACCCATTTCCTGGGAACTTGACTTTGGTTTGATTCTGGAGCCCTCTGTCCTGGGAACATGATTGAGGTTTGATGGAGGAACCCTGTGCACTGGGAACATGATTGAGATTTGACGGTGGAACCCTGTGGCCTGGGAACATGACATCTGTTTGGATTCTGGTACCCTGTTGCCTGGGAACATGAAATCGGTTTGATTCTGGAAACTTGTGGCCTGGGAATATGACTGAGGTTTGACGGTGGTACCCTATGGCCTGGAAACATGACTGAGGTTTGATTCTGGATCCCTGTGGCCTGGGAACATGACTGAGGCGTGATTCTGGAAACCTGTGACCTGGGAACATGACATCTGTTTAGATTGTGGAATACTGTGCCCTGGGAACCTGACTGAGGCTTGGTTCTGGAACGCTGTGGACTTGGAATATGACTGAGGTTTTATTCTGGAAACATGTAGCCTGGGAATATAACTGCGGATTGATTCTGGAAACCTGTGGCCTGGGAACATGACATCGGTTGGATTCTGGAAACCTGTGGCATGGGAACATGAGTGAGGTTTGACTGTGGAACCCTCTGGCCAGGGAATATGACTGTGGTTTAATTCTGTAACCCTGTGGCCTGGCAAGAGGACAGAGGTTTGACTGTGGAACCCTCAGGCTTGGGAACGTGACTGAGGCTTGATGGTGGAAGCCTGTGGCCTTGCAACAGGATTGAGGTTTGATGGTGGAACCCTGTGGCCTGGCAAGATGACTTAGGTTTGATTGTGGAACACTCTGGCCTGGGAACATGACTGAGGCTTGATGGTGGAACCGTGGCCTGGCAAGAGGACTGAGGTTTAATTGAGGAACCCTCTGGCCTGGGAATATGACTGAGGTTTAATTGTGGAACCCTGTGGCCTGGGAATATGAGTGAGGCTTGATTCTGGAACCCTGTGGCCTGGGAACATGACTGGGGTTTTATTTTTGGAACCTGTGTCCAGGGAACATGGCTGAGGTTTGATGGTGGTACCCTGTGGCCTGGCAACATGACTGAGGCTTGATTCTGGAACCCTGTGGCCTGGAACTTGACTCTGATTTGATCGCAGAAACCTGTGGACTGGCAACATGACTGAGATTTGATGGTGGAAACCTGTGCACTGGGAACATGACTGAGGCCTGATACTGGAACCCCGTTGCCGGGAACATGACATTGGTTTGATTCTGGAAGCCTGTTTCCTGGGAACATGACTGAGGTTTCATGGTTGAACCCTGTGGCCTGGCAACATGACAGAGGTTTGATTGTGGAACCCTCAGGCTTGGGAACATGACTGAGGCTTGATGGTGGAAGCCTGTGGCCTGGCAACAGGACTGAAATTTGATGGTGGAACCCTGTGGCCTGGGAACATGACATCGGTTTGGATTCTGGTACCCTGTTGCCTGGGAATATGAAATCGGTTTGATTCTGGAAACCTGTGGCCTGGGAATATGACTGAGGTTTGATGGTGGTACCCTATGGCCTGGCAACATGACTGAGGTTTGATTCTGGATCCCTGTGGCCTGGGAACATGACTGAGGCGTGATTCTGGAAACCTGTGACCTGGGAACATGACATCTGTTTAGATTGTGGAATACTGTGCCCTGGGAACCTGACTGAGGCTTGGTTCTGGAACCCTGTGGACTGGGAATATGACTGAGGTTTTATTCTGGTATCCTGTGGCCTGGGAACATGACTGAGGATAGATTCTGGAACCCTGTGGCCTGGGAACATGACATCGGTTGGATTCTGGAAACCTGTGGCATGGGAACATGAGTGAGGTTTGACTGTGGAACCCTGTGGCCTGGGAATATGACTGAGGTTTGAATCTGGAAACCATTGGCCTGGGAACATGACTGATGTGAGATTGTGGAATCCTGTGGCGTGGGAACATGACTGAGGTTTGATGGAAAAACCCTCTGGCCTGGGAACATGACTGAGCTTTGATGGTGGTACCCTGTGGCCTGGCAACATGACATTGGATTGATTCTGGAACCCTGTTTCCTGGGAATATGACTGAGGTTTGATGGTTGAACCCGGTGGCCTGGCAACATGACAGAGGTTTGATTGTGGAACCCTCAGGCCTTGGAACATGACTGAGGCTTGATGGTGGAACCGTGGCCTGGCAACAGGACTGAGGTTTGATGGTGGAACCCTCTGGCCTGGGAATATGACTGAGGTTTAATTGTGGAACCCTGTGGCCTGGGAATATGAGGGAGGCTTGATTCTGGAACCCTGTGGCCTGGGAACATAACTGAGGTTTGATTCTGGAACCCTGTGGCCTGGGAACATGACATCAGTGGATTGTGGAACCCTGTGGCCTGGGAACATGAGAACGGTTTGTTTCTGAAACCCTGTGTCCTGGGAACATGTCTGAGGTTTGATGGTGGAAACCTGTGGCCTGGCAACATGACTGAGGGTTGTTTCTGGAACCCTGTTCCCTGGGAACATGACTGAGGTTTGATTCTGGAAACCATTGGCCTGGGAACATGACTGATGTGAGATTGTGGAATCCTTTGGCCTGGGAACATGACTGAGGTTTGATGGAAGAACCCTGTGGCCTGGGAACATGACTGAGATTTGATGGTGGTACCCTGTGGCCTGGCAACATGACTGAGGCTTGATTCTGGAACCCTGTGGCTTGGGAACATGACATTGGTTTGATTCTGGAACCCTGTTTCCTGGGAACATGACTGAGGTTTGATGGTTGAACCCTGTGGCCTGGCAACATGACAGAGGTTTGATTGTGGAACCATCAGGCTTGGGAACATGACTTAGGCTTGATGGTGGAAGCCTGTAGGCTGGCAACAGGACTGAGATTTGATGGTGGAACCCTGTGGCCTGGGAACATGACATCGGTTAGGATTCTGGTACAATGTTGCATGGGAATATGAAATCGGTTTGAATCTGGAAACCTGTGGCCTGTGAATATGACTGAGGTTTGATGTTGGTACCCTATGGCCTGGCAACATGACTGAGGTTTGATTGTGGAACCCTGTGCCCTGGAAACATGACTGAGGCCTGCTACTGGAAAACCATGGCCTGGGAACTTGACTTTGGTGTGATTCTGAAAACCTGAGTCCTGGGAACATGATTGAGGTTTGATGGAGGAACCCTGTGCACTGGGAACATGACTGAGGTTTGATGGTGGAACCCTGTGCACTGGGAACATGACTGAGGTTTGATGGTTGAACCTTCAGGCTTGGGAATATGACTGAGGCTTGATGGTGGAACCCTCTGGCCTGGGAATATGACTGAGGTTTAATTGTGGAACCCTGTGGCCTGGGAATATGAGGGAGGATTGATTCTGGAACCCTGTGGCCTGGGAACATAACTGAGGTTTGATTCTGGAACCCTGTGGCCTGGGAACATGACATCAGTGGATTGTGGAACCCTGTGGCCTGGGAACATGAGAACGGTTTGATTCTGGAACCCTGTGGCTTGGGAACATGTCTGAGGTTTGATGGTGGAAACCTGTGGCCTGGCAAAATGACTGAGGTTTGTTTCTGGAACCCTGTTCCCTGGGAACATGACTGAGGTTTGATTCTGGACACCTTTGTCCTGGGAACATGACTGAGGTTTGATTGTGGAACCCTGTGGCCTGGGAACTTGACTGAGGTTTGATGGCAGAAACCTGTGGACTGGCAACATGACTGAGGTTTGATTGTGTAACCGTGTGCCCTGGAAACATGACTGAGGCCTGGTACTTGAAACCCATTTCCTGGGAACTTGACTTTGGTTTGATTCTGGAAACCTGTGTCCTGGGAACTTGATTGAGGTTTGATGGAGGAACCCTGTGCACTGGGAACATGACTGAGGTTTGATGGTGGTACCCTGTGGCCTGGCAACATGACTGAGACTTTATTCTGGAACCCTGTGGCCTGGGAACTTGAATGTGGTTTGATCGCAGAAACCTGTGGACTGGCAACATGACTGAGGTTAGATGGTGGAACCCTGTGCACTGGGAACATGACTGAGGCCTGATACTGGAACCCCGTGGCCTGGGAACATGACATTGGTTTGATTCTGGAACCCTGTTTCCTGGGAACATGACTGAGGTTTGATGGTTGAACCCTCAGGCTTGGGAACATGACTGAGGCTTGATGGTGGAACCCTGTGGCCTGGCAACAGGACTGAGATTTGACGGTGGAACCCTGTGGCCTGGGAACATGACATCGGTTTGGATTCTGGTACCCTGTTGCCTGGGAACATGAAATCGGTTTGATTCTGGAAACCTGTGGCCTGGGAATATGACTGAGGTTTGACGGTGGTACCCTATGGCCTGGAAACATGACTGAGGTTTGATTCTGGATCGCTGTGTCCTGGGAACATGACATCTGTTTAGATTGTGGAATACTGTGCCCTGGGAACCTGACTGAGGCCTGGTACTGGAAACCCATTTCCTGGGAACTTGACTTTGGTTTGATTCTGGAGCCCTCTGTCCTGGGAACATGATTGAGGTTTGATGGAGGAACCCTGTGCACTGGGAACATGATTGAGATTTGACGGTGGAACCCTGTGGCCTGGGAACATGACATCTGTTTGGATTCTGGTACCCTGTTGCCTGGGAACATGAAATCGGTTTGATTCTGGAAACTTGTGGCCTGGGAATATGACTGAGGTTTGACGGTGGTACCCTATGGCCTGGAAACATGACTGAGGTTTGATTCTGGATCCCTGTGGCCTGGGAACATGACTGAGGCGTGATTCTGGAAACCTGTGACCTGGGAACATGACATCTGTTTAGATTGTGGAATACTGTGCCCTGGGAACCTGACTGAGGCTTGGTTCTGGAACGCTGTGGACTTGGAATATGACTGAGGTTTTATTCTGGAAACATGTAGCCTGGGAATATAACTGCGGATTGATTCTGGAAACCTGTGGCCTGGGAACATGACATCGGTTGGATTCTGGAAACCTGTGGCATGGGAACATGAGTGAGGTTTGACTGTGGAACCCTCTGGCCAGGGAATATGACTGTGGTTTAATTCTGTAACCCTGTGGCCTGGCAAGAGGACAGAGGTTTGACTGTGGAACCCTCAGGCTTGGGAACGTGACTGAGGCTTGATGGTGGAAGCCTGTGGCCTTGCAACAGGATTGAGGTTTGATGGTGGAACCCTGTGGCCTGGCAAGATGACTTAGGTTTGATTGTGGAACACTCTGGCCTGGGAACATGACTGAGGCTTGATGGTGGAACCGTGGCCTGGCAAGAGGACTGAGGTTTAATTGAGGAACCCTCTGGCCTGGGAATATGACTGAGGTTTAATTGTGGAACCCTGTGGCCTGGGAATATGAGTGAGGCTTGATTCTGGAACCCTGTGGCCTGGGAACATGACTGGGGTTTTATTTTTGGAACCTGTGTCCAGGGAACATGGCTGAGGTTTGATGGTGGTACCCTGTGGCCTGGCAACATGACTGAGGCTTGATTCTGGAACCCTGTGGCCTGGAACTTGACTCTGATTTGATCGCAGAAACCTGTGGACTGGCAACATGACTGAGATTTGATGGTGGAAACCTGTGCACTGGGAACATGACTGAGGCCTGATACTGGAACCCCGTTGCCGGGAACATGACATTGGTTTGATTCTGGAAGCCTGTTTCCTGGGAACATGACTGAGGTTTCATGGTTGAACCCTGTGGCCTGGCAACATGACAGAGGTTTGATTGTGGAACCCTCAGGCTTGGGAACATGACTGAGGCTTGATGGTGGAAGCCTGTGGCCTGGCAACAGGACTGAAATTTGATGGTGGACCCCTGTGGCCTGGGAACATGACATCGGTTTGGATTCTGGTACCCTGTTGCCTGGGAATATGAAATCGGTTTGATTCTGGAAACCTGTGGCCTGGGAATATGACTGAGGTTTGATGGTGGTACCCTATGGCCTGGCAACATGACTGAGGTTTGATTCTGGATCCCTGTGGCCTGGGAACATGACTGAGGCGTGATTCTGGAAACCTGTGACCTGGGAACATGACATCTGTTTAGATTGTGGAATACTGTGCCCTGGGAACCTGACTGAGGCTTGGTTCTGGAACCCTGTGGACTGGGAATATGACTGAGGTTTTATTCTGGTATCCTGTGGCCTGGGAACATGACTGAGGATAGATTCTGGAACCCTGTGGCCTGGGAACATGACATCGGTTGGATTCTGGAAACCTGTGGCATGGGAACATGAGTGAGGTTTGACTGTGGAACCCTCTGGCCAGGGAATATGACTGTGGTTTAATTCTGTAACCCTGTGGCCTGGCAAGAGGACAGAGGTTTGACTGTGGAACCCTCAGGCTTGGGAACGTGACTGAGGCTTGATGGTGGAAGCCTGTGGCCTTGCAACAGGATTGAGGTTTGATGGTGGAACCCTGTGGCCTGGCAAGATGACTTAGGTTTGATTGTGGAACACTCTGGCCTGGGAACATGACTGAGGCTTGATGGTGGAACCGTGGCCTGGCAAGAGGACTGAGGTTTAATTGAGGAACCCTCTGGCCTGGGAATATGACTGAGGTTTAATTGTGGAACCCTGTGGCCTGGGAATATGAGTGAGGCTTGATTCTGGAACCCTGTGGCCTGGGAACATGACTGGGGTTTTATTTTTGGAACCTGTGTCCAGGGAACATGGCTGAGGTTTGATGGTGGTACCCTGTGGCCTGGCAACATGACTGAGGCTTGATTCTGGAACCCTGTGGCCTGGAACTTGACTCTGATTTGATCGCAGAAACCTGTGGACTGGCAACATGACTGAGATTTGATGGTGGAAACCTGTGCACTGGGAACATGACTGAGGCCTGATACTGGAACCCCGTTGCCGGGAACATGACATTGGTTTGATTCTGGAAGCCTGTTTCCTGGGAACATGACTGAGGTTTCATGGTTGAACCCTGTGGCCTGGCAACATGACAGAGGTTTGATTGTGGAACCCTCAGGCTTGGGAACATGACTGAGGCTTGATGGTGGAAGCCTGTGGCCTGGCAACAGGACTGAAATTTGATGGTGGACCCCTGTGGCCTGGGAACATGACATCGGTTTGGATTCTGGTACCCTGTTGCCTGGGAATATGAAATCGGTTTGATTCTGGAAACCTGTGGCCTGGGAATATGACTGAGGTTTGATGGTGGTACCCTATGGCCTGGCAACATGACTGAGGTTTGATTCTGGATCCCTGTGGCCTGGGAACATGACTGAGGCGTGATTCTGGAAACCTGTGACCTGGGAACATGACATCTGTTTAGATTGTGGAATACTGTGCCCTGGGAACCTGACTGAGGCTTGGTTCTGGAACGCTGTGGACTTGGAATATGACTGAGGTTTTATTCTGGAAACATGTAGCCTGGGAATATAACTGCGGATTGATTCTGGAAACCTGTGGCCTGGGAACATGACATCGGTTGGATTCTGGAAACCTGTGGCATGGGAACATGAGTGAGGTTTGACTGTGGAACCCTCTGGCCAGGGAATATGACTGTGGTTTAATTCTGTAACCCTGTGGCCTGGCAAGAGGACAGAGGTTTGACTGTGGAACCCTCAGGCTTGGGAACGTGACTGAGGCTTGATGGTGGAAGCCTGTGGCCTTGCAACAGGATTGAGGTTTGATGGTGGAACCCTGTGGCCTGGCAAGATGACTTAGGTTTGATTGTGGAACACTCTGGCCTGGGAACATGACTGAGGCTTGATGGTGGAACCGTGGCCTGGCAAGAGGACTGAGGTTTAATTGAGGAACCCTCTGGCCTGGGAATATGACTGAGGTTTAATTGTGGAACCCTGTGGCCTGGGAATATGAGTGAGGCTTGATTCTGGAACCCTGTGGCCTGGGAACATGACTGGGGTTTTATTTTTGGAACCTGTGTCCAGGGAACATGGCTGAGGTTTGATGGTGGTACCCTGTGGCCTGGCAACATGACTGAGGCTTGATTCTGGAACCCTGTGGCCTGGAACTTGACTCTGATTTGATCGCAGAAACCTGTGGACTGGCAACATGACTGAGATTTGATGGTGGAAACCTGTGCACTGGGAACATGACTGAGGCCTGATACTGGAACCCCGTTGCCGGGAACATGACATTGGTTTGATTCTGGAAGCCTGTTTCCTGGGAACATGACTGAGGTTTCATGGTTGAACCCTGTGGCCTGGCAACATGACAGAGGTTTGATTGTGGAACCCTCAGGCTTGGGAACATGACTGAGGCTTGATGGTGGAAGCCTGTGGCCTGGCAACAGGACTGAAATTTGATGGTGGACCCCTGTGGCCTGGGAACATGACATCGGTTTGGATTCTGGTACCCTGTTGCCTGGGAATATGAAATCGGTTTGATTCTGGAAACCTGTGGCCTGGGAATATGACTGAGGTTTGATGGTGGTACCCTATGGCCTGGCAACATGACTGAGGTTTGATTCTGGATCCCTGTGGCCTGGGACCATGACTGAGGCGTGATTCTGGAAACCTGTGACCTGGGAACATGACATCTGTTTAGGTTGTGGAATACTGTGCCCTGGGAACCTGACTGAGGCTTGGTTCTGGAACCCTGTGGACTGGGAATATGACTGAGGTTTTATTCTGGTATCCTGTGGCCTGGGAACATGACTGAGGATAGATTCTGGAACCCTGTGGCCTGGGAACATGACATCGGTTGGATTCTGGAAACCTGTGGCATGGGAACATGAGTGAGGTTTGACTGTGGAACCCTGTGGCCTGGGAATATGACTGAGGTTTGAATCTGGAAACCATTGGCCTGGGAACATGACTGATGTGAGATTGTGGAATCCTGTGGCGTGGGAACATGACTGAGGTTTGATGGAAAAACCCTCTGGCCTGGGAACATGACTGAGCTTTGATGGTGGTACCCTGTGGCCTGGCAACATGACATTGGATTGATTCTGGAACCCTGTTTCCTGGGAATATGACTGAGGTTTGATGGTTGAACCCGGTGGCCTGGCAACATGACAGAGGTTTGATTGTGGAACCCTCAGGCCTTGGAACATGACTGAGGCTTGATGGTGGAACCGTGGCCTGGCAACAGGACTGAGGTTTGATGGTGGAACCCTCTGGCCTGGGAATATGACTGAGGTTTAATTGTGGAACCCTGTGGCCTGGGAATATGAGGGAGGCTTGATTCTGGAACCCTGTGGCCTGGGAACATAACTGAGGTTTGATTCTGGAACCCTGTGGCCTGGGAACATGACATCAGTGGATTGTGGAACCCTGTGGCCTGGGAACATGAGAACGGTTTGTTTCTGAAACCCTGTGTCCTGGGAACATGTCTGAGGTTTGATGGTGGAAACCTGTGGCCTGGCAACATGACTGAGGGTTGTTTCTGGAACCCTGTTCCCTGGGAACATGACTGAGGTTTGATTCTGGAAACCATTGGCCTGGGAACATGACTGATGTGAGATTGTGGAATCCTTTGGCCTGGGAACATGACTGAGGTTTGATGGAAGAACCCTGTGGCCTGGGAACATGACTGAGGTTTGATGGAAGAACCCTGCGGCTTGGGAACATGACATTGGTTTGATTCTGGAACCCTGTTTCCTGGGAACATGACTGAGGTTTGATGGTTGAACCCTGTGGCCTGGCAACATGACAGAGGTTTGATTGTGGAACCATCAGGCTTGGGAACATGACTTAGGCTTGATGGTGGAAGCCTGTAGGCTGGCAACAGGACTGAGATTTGATGGTGGAACCCTGTGGCCTGGGAACATGACATCGGTTAGGATTCTGGTACAATGTTGCATGGGAATATGAAATCGGTTTGAATCTGGAAACCTGTGGCCTGTGAATATGACTGAGGTTTGATGTTGGTACCCTATGGCCTGGCAACATGACTGAGGTTTGATTGTGGAACCCTGTGCCCTGGAAACATGACTGAGGCCTGCTACTGGAAAACCATGGCCTGGGAACTTGACTTTGGTGTGATTCTGAAAACCTGAGTCCTGGGAACATGATTGAGGTTTGATGGAGGAACCCTGTGCACTGGGAACATGACTGAGGTTTGATGGTGGAACCCTGTGCACTGGGAACATGACTGAGGTTTGATGGTTGAACCTTCAGGCTTGGGAATATGACTGAGGCTTGATGGTGGAACCCTCTGGCCTGGGAATATGACTGAGGTTTAATTGTGGAACCCTGTGGCCTGGGAATATGAGGGAGGATTGATTCTGGAACCCTGTGGCCTGGGAACATAACTGAGGTTTGATTCTGGAACCCTGTGGCCTGGGAACATGACATCAGTGGATTGTGGAACCCTGTGGCCTGGGAACATGAGAACGGTTTGATTCTGGAACCCTGTGGCTTGGGAACATGTCTGAGGTTTGATGGTGGAAACCTGTGGCCTGGCAAAATGACTGAGGTTTGTTTCTGGAACCCTGTTCCCTGGGAACATGACTGAGGTTTGATTCTGGACACCTTTGTCCTGGGAACATGACTGAGGTTTGATTGTGGAACCCTGTGGCCTGGGAACTTGACTGAGGTTTGATGGCAGAAACCTGTGGACTGGCAACATGACTGAGGTTTGATTGTGTAACCGTGTGCCCTGGAAACATGACTGAGGCCTGGTACTTGAAACCCATTTCCTGGGAACTTGACTTTGGTTTGATTCTGGAAACCTGTGTCCTGGGAACTTGATTGAGGTTTGATGGAGGAACCCTGTGCACTGGGAACATGACTGAGGTTTGATGGTGGTACCCTGTGGCCTGGCAACATGACTGAGACTTTATTCTGGAACCCTGTGGCCTGGGAACTTGAATGTGGTTTGATCGCAGAAACCTGTGGACTGGCAACATGACTGAGGTTAGATGGTGGAACCCTGTGCACTGGGAACATGACTGAGGCCTGATACTGGAACCCCGTGGCCTGGGAACATGACATTGGTTTGATTCTGGAACCCTGTTTCCTGGGAACATGACTGAGGTTTGATGGTTGAACCCTCAGGCTTGGGAACATGACTGAGGCTTGATGGTGGAACCCTGTGGCCTGGCAACAGGACTGAGATTTGACGGTGGAACCCTGTGGCCTGGGAACATGACATCGGTTTGGATTCTGGTACCCTGTTGCCTGGGAACATGAAATCGGTTTGATTCTGGAAACCTGTGGCCTGGGAATATGACTGAGGTTTGACGGTGGTACCCTATGGCCTGGAAACATGACTGAGGTTTGATTCTGGATCGCTGTGTCCTGGGAACATGACATCTGTTTAGATTGTGGAATACTGTGCCCTGGGAACCTGACTGAGGCTTGGTTCTGGAACCCTGTGGACTTGGAATATGACTGAGGTTTTATTCTGGAAACATGTAGCCTGGGAACATAACAGCGGATTGATTCTGGAAACCTGTGGCCTGGGAACATGACATCGGTTGGATTCTGGAAACCTGTGGCATGGGAACATGAGTGAGGTTTGACTGTGGAACCCACTGGCCAGGGAATATGACTGTGGTTTAATTCTGTAACCCTGTGGCCTGGCAACAGGACAGAGGTTTGATTGTGGAACCCTCAGGCTTGGGAACGTGACTGAGGCTTGATGGTGGAAGCCTGTGGCCTTGCAACAGGATTGAGGTTTGATGGTGGAACCCTGTGGCCTGGCAAGATGACTTAGGTTTGATTGTGGAACACTCTGGCCTGGGAACATGACTGAGGCTTGATGGTGGAACCGTGGCCTGGCAACAGGACTGAGGTTTAATTGAGGAACCCTCTGGCCTGGGAATATGACTGAGGTTTAATTGTGGAACCCTGTGGCCTGGGAATATGAGTGAGGCTTGATTCTGGAACCCTGTGGCCTGGGAACATGACTGGGGTTTTATTTTTGGAACCTGTGTCCAGGGAACATGGCTGAGGTTTGATGGTGGTACCCTGTGGCCTGGCAACATGACTGAGGCTTGATTCTGGAACCCTGTGGCCTGGAACTTGACTCTGATTTGATCGCAGAAACCTGTGGACTGGCAACATGACTGAGATTTGATGGTGGAAACCTGTGCACTGGGAACATGACTGAGGTCTGATACTGGAACCCCGTTGCCTGGAACATGACATTGGTTTGATTCTGGAAGCCTGTTTCCTGGGAACATGACTGAGGTTTCATGGTTGAACCCTGTGGCCTGGCAACATGACAGAGGTTTGATTGTGGAACCCTCAGGCTTGGGAACATGACTGAGGCTTGATGGTGGAAGCCTGTGGCCTGGGAACATGACATCGGTTTGGATTCTGGTACCCTGTTGCCTGGGAATATGAAATCGGTTTGATTCTGGAAACCTGTGGCCTGGGAATATGACTGAGGTTTGATGGTGGTACCCTATGGCCTGGCAACATGACGGAGGTTTGATTCTGGATCCCTGTGGCCTGGGAACATGACTGAGGCGTGATTCTGGAAACCTGTGACCTGGGAACATGACATCTGTTTAGATTGTGGAATACTGTGCCCTGGGAACCTGACTGAGGCTTGGTTCTGGAACCCTGTGGACTGGGAATATGACTGAGGTTTTATTCTGGAATCCTGTGGCCTGGGAACATGACTGAGGATAGATTCTGGAAACCTGTGGCCAGGGAACATGACATCGGTTGGATTCTGGAACCATGTGGCATGGGAACATGTGTGAGGTTTGACTGTGGAACCCTCTGGCCTGGGAATATGACTGTGGTTTAATTCTGTAATCCTGTGATCTGGCAACATGACAGAGGTTTGATTGTGGAACCCTCAGGCTTTGGAACGTGACTGAGGCTTGATGGTGGAAGCTTGTGGGCTGGTCACATTACTGAGGTTTGATGGTGGAACCCTGTGTCCTGGCAAGATGACTTAGGTTTGATTGTGGAACACTCTGGCCGGGAAACATGACTGAGGCTTGATGGTGGAACCATGGCCTGGCAACAGGACTGAGGTTTGATTGTGGAACCCTCTGGCTTGGGAATATGACTGAGGTTTAATTGTGGAATCCTGTGGCCTGGGAACATGACTGAGGTTTAATTGTGGAACCCTGAGGCCTGGGAATATGAGTGAGGCTTGATTCTGGAACCCTGTGGCCTGGGAACATGACTGGGGTTTTATTTTTGGAACCTGTGTCCAGGGAACATGGCTGAGGTTTTATTCTGGAACCATGTGTCCTGTGAACATGACTGAGGTTTGATTCTGGAACCATGTGGCCTGGGAATATGACTCAGGTTTGATTCTGGAAACCATTGGCCTGGGAACATGACTGATGTGAGATTGTGGAATCCTGTGGCCTGGGAACATGACTGAGGTTTGATGGAAAAACCATTTGGCCTGGGAACATGACTGAGGTTTGATGGTGGTACCCTGTGGCCTGGCAACATGACTGAGGCTTGATTCTGGAACCCTGTGGCCTGGGAACTTGACTCTGATTTGATAGCAGAAACATGTGGACTGGCAACATGACTGAGGTTTAATGGTGGAACCCTGTGCACTGGGAACATGACTGAGGCCTGATACTGGAACCCCGCGGCCTGGGAACATGACATTGGTTTGATTCTGGAACCCTGTTTCCTGGGAACATGACTGAGGTTTGATGGTTGAACCCTGTGGCCTGGCAACATGACTGAGGTTTGATTGTGGAAACCTCAGGCTTGGGAACATGACTGAGGCTTGATGGTAGAACCTTGTGGCCTGGCAACAGGACTCAGATTTGATGGTGGAACCCTGTGGCCTGGGAACATGACATCAGTTTGTACGCTGGTACCCTGTTGCCTGGGAACATGAAATCGGTTTGATTCTGGAAACCTGTGGCCTGGGAATATGACTGAGGTTTGATGGTGGTACCCTGTGGACTGGCAACATGACTGAGGTTTGATGGTGGAACCCTGTGCACTGGGAACATGACTGAGGCCTGATACTTGAACCCCGTGGCCTGGGAACATGACATTGGTTTGATTCTGGAACCCTGTTTCCAGGGAACATGACATTGGTTTGATTCTGGAACCCTGTTTCCTGGGAACATGACTGAAGTTTGACTTTGGAAGCCTCAGGCTTGGGAACATGACTGAGGCTTGATGGTGGAACCCTGTGGCCTGGCAACAGGACTGAGATTTGATGGTGGAACCCTGTGGCCTGGGAACATGACATCGGTTTGGATTCTGGTACCCTGTTGCCTGGGAACATGACATCGGTTGGATGCTGGAAACCTGTGGCATGGGAACATGAGTGAGGTTTGACTGTGGACCCCTCTGGCCTGGGAATATGACTGTGGTTTATTTCTGTAACCCTGTGGCCTGGCAACAGGACTGAGGTTTGATTGTGGAACCCTCTGGCCTGGGAATATGACTGAGGTTTAGTTGTGGAACCCTGTGGCCTGGGAATATGAGGGAGGCTTGATTCTGGAACCCTCTGCCCTGGGAACATAACTGAGGTTTGATTCTGGAACCCTGTGGCCTGGGAACATGACATCAGTGGATTGTGGAACCCTGTGGCCTGGGAACATGAGAACGGTTTGATTCTGGAACCCTGTGGCTTGGGAACATGTCTGAGGTTTGATGGTGGAAACCTGTGGCCTGGCAACATGACAGAGGTTTGTTTCTGGAACCCTGTTCCCTGGTAACATGACTGAGGTTTGATTCTGGACACCATTGTCCTGGGAACATGACTGAGGTTTGATTGTGGAACCCTGTGGCCTGGGAATATGACTGAGGTTTGATGGTGGTACCCTATGGCCTGGCAACATGATTGAGGTATGATTCTGTATCCCTGTGGCCTGGGAACATGACTGAGGCGTGATTCTGGAAACCTGTGACCTGGGAACATGACATCTGTTTAGATTGTGGAATAATGTGCCCTGGGAAACTGACTGAGGCTTGGTTCTGGAACCCTGTGGACTGGGAATATGACTGAGGTTTTATTCTGGAACCCTGTAGCCAGGGAACATAACTGAGGATTGATTCTGGAACACTGTGGCCTCGGAACATGACTGAGGTTTTATTCTGGAACCCTGTGGCCTGGGAATATGACTGAGGATTGATTCTGGAACCCTGTGGCCTGGGAACATGACATCAGTTGGATTCTTGAACCCTGTGGCATGGGAACATGAGTGAGGTTTGACTGTGGAACCCTCTGGCCAGGGAATATGACTGTGGTTGAATTCTGTAACCCTGTGGCCTGGCAACATGACAGAGGATTGATTGTGGAACCCTCAGTCTTGGGAACGTGACTGAGGCTTGATGGTGGAAGCCTGTGGCCTGGCAAGATGACTTAGGTTTGATTGTGGAACACGCTGGCCTGGGATTATGACTGAGGTTTAATTGTGGAACCCTGTGGCCTGGGAATATGAGTGAGGCTTGATTCTGGAAACCATTGGACTGGGAACATGACTGCTGTGAGATTGTGGAATCCTGTGGCCTGGGAACATGACTGAGATTTGATGGTGGTACCCTGTGGCCTGGCAACATGACTGAGGCTTGATTCTGGAACCCTGTGGCCTAGGAACATGACATTGGTTTGATTCTGGAACCCTCTTTCCTGGGAACATGACTGAGGTTTGATGGTTGAACCCTGTGGCCTGGCAACATGACAGAGGTTTGATTGTGGAACCCTCAGGCTTGGGAACATGACTGAGGCTTGATGGTGGAAGCCTGTGGGCTGGCAACAGGACTGAGGTTTGATGGTGGAACCCTGTGGCCTGGGAACATGACATCGGTTTGGATTCTGGTACCCTGTTGCCTCGGAACATGAAATCGGTTTGATTCTGGAAACCTGTGGCCTGGGAATATGACTGAGGTTTGACGGTGGTACCCTATGGCCTGGCAACATGAGTGAGGTTTGATTCTGGATCCCTGTGGCCTGGGAACATGACATCTGTTTAGATTGTGGAATACTGTGCCCTGGGAACCTGACTGAGGCTTGGTTCTGGAACCCTGTGGACTGGGAATATGACTGAGGTTTTATTCTGGAATCCTGTAGCCTGGGAACATAACTGCGGATTGATTCTGGAACCCTGTGGCCTGGGAACATTACTGAGGATTGATTCTGCAACCCTGTGGCCTGGGAACATGACATCGGTTGTATTCTGGAAAACTGTGGCATGGGAACATGAGTGAGGTTTGACTGTGGAACCCTCTGGCCTGGGAATATGACTGTGGTTTAATTCTGTAACCCTGTGGCCTGGCAACAGGACTGAGGTTTGATTGTGGAACCCTCTGGCCTGGGAATATGACTTAGGTTTAATTGTGGAAACCTGAGGCCTGGGAATATGAGGGAGGCTTGATTCTGGAACCCTGTGGCCTGGGAACATGACATTATTGGATTGTGGAACACTGTGGCCTGGCAACATGACTTAGGTTTGATTGTGGAACACTCAGGCCTGGGAACATGATTGAGGCTTGATGGTGGAACCGTGGCATGGCAACAGGACTGAGGTTTGATGGTGGAACACTCTGGCCTGGGAATATGACTGAGGTTTAATTGTGGAACCCTGTGGCCTGGGAATATGAGGGAGGCTTGATTCTGGAACCCTGTGGCCTGGGAACATGAGAACGGTTTGATTCTGGAACCCTGTGGCCTGGGAACATGACATCAGTGGATTGTGGAACCCTGTGGCCTGGGAACATGAGAACGGTTTGATTCTGGAACCCTGTGGCTTGGGAACATGTCTGAGGTTTGATGGTGGAAACCTGTGGCCTGGCAACATGACTGAGGTTTGCTTCTGGAACCCTGTTCCCTGGGAACATTACTGAGGTTTGATTCTGGACACCTTTGTCCTGGGAACATGACTGAGGTTTGATTGTGGAACCCTGTGCACTGGGAACATGACTGAGGCCTGATACTGGAACCCCGTGGCCTGGGAACATGACATTGGTTTGATTCTGGAAACCTGTTTCCTGGGAACATGACTGAGGTTTGATGGTTGAACCCTGTGGCCTGGCAAGATGAGTGAGGTTTGATTGTGGAAACCTCAGGCTTCGGAACATGACTGAGGCTTGATGGTAGAACCCTGTGGCCTGGCAACAGGACTCAGATTTGATGGTGGAACCCTGTGGCCTGGGAACATGACATCAGTTTGTACTCTGGTACCCTGTTGCCTGGGAACATGAAATCGGTTTGATTCTGGAAACCTGTGGCCTGGGAACATGACTGAGGCGTGATTCTGGGAACCTGTGACCTGGGAACATGACATCTGTTTAGATTGTGGAATACTGTGCCCTGGGAACCTGACTGAGGCTTGGTTCTGGAACCCTGTGGACTGGGAATATGAGTGAGGTTTTATTCTGGAACCCTGTCGCCTGGGAACATGACTGAGGTTTTATTCTGGAACCCTGTGGCCTGGGAACATGACATCAGTTGGATTCTTGAACCCTGTGGCAGGGGAACATGAGTGAGGTTTGACTGTGGAACCCTCTGGCCAGGGAATATGACTGTGGTTTAATTCTGTAACCCTGTGGCCTGGCAACATGACAGAGGATTGATTGTGGAACCCTCAGGCTTGGGAACGTGACTGAGGCTTGATGGTGGAAGCCTGTGGCCTGGCAACAGGACTGAGGTTTGATGGTGGAACCCTGAGGCCTGGCAAGATGACTTAGGTTTGATTGTGGAACACTCTGGCCTGGGAACATGACTGAGGCTTGATGGTGGAACCGTGGCCTGGCAACAGGACTGAGGTTTGATTGTGGAACACTCTGGCCTGGGAATATGACTGAGGCTTGATTCTGGACCCTGTCGCCTGGGAACATGACTGGGGTTTTATTATTGGAACCTGTGTCCTGGGAACATGGCTGAGGATTTATTCTGGGACCCTGTGTCCTGGGAACATGACTGAGGTTTGATTCTGGAAACCACTGGCCAGGGAACATGACTGATGTGAGATTGTGGAATCCTGTGGCCTGGGAACATGACTGAGATTTGATGGTGGTACCCTGTGGCCTGGCAACATGACTGAGGCTTGATTCTGGAACCCTGTGGCCTGGGAACATGACATTGGTTTGATTCTGGAACCCTGTTTCCTGGGAACATGACTGAGGTTTGATGGTTGAACCCTGTGGCCTGGCAACAGGACTGAGGTTTGATGGTGGAACCCTGTGGCCTGGGAACATGACATCGGTTTGGATTCTGGTACCCTGTTGCCTGGGAATATGAAATCGGTTTGATTCTGGAAACCTGTGGCCTGGGAATATGACTGAGGTTTGACGGTGGTACCCTATGGCCTGGCAACATGAGTGAGGTTTGATTCTGGATCCCTGTGGCCTGGGAACATGACATCTGTTTAGATTGTGGAATACTGTGCCCTGGGAACCTGACTGAGGCTTGGTTCTGGAACCCTGTGGACTGGGAATATGACTGAGGTTTTATTCTGGAACCCTGTAGCCTGGGAACATAACTGCGGATTGATTCTGGAACCCTGTGGCCTGGGAACATGACTGAGGATTGATTCTGCAACCCTGTGGCCTGGGAACATGACATCGGTTGGATTCTGGAAACCTGTGGCATGGGAACATGACATCAGTGGATTGTGGAACACTGTGGTCTGGCAAGATGACTTAGGTTTGATTGTGGAACACTCAGGCCTGGGAACATGACTGAGGCTTGATGGTGGAACCCTCTGGCCTGGGAATATGACTGAGGTTTAATTGTGGAACCCTGTGGCCTGGGAATATGAGGGAGGCTTGATTCTGGAACCCTGTGGCCTGGGAACATAACTGAGGTTTGATTCTGGAACCCTGTGGCCTGGGAACATGACATCACTGGATTGTGGAACCCTGTGCCCTGGGAACATGAGAACGGTTTGATTCTGGAACCCTGTGGCTTGGGAACATGTCTGAGGTTTGATGGTGGAAACCTGTGGCCTGGCAACATGACTGAGGTTTGTTTCTGGAACCCTGTTCCCTGGGAACATGACTGAGGTTTGATTATGGACACCTTTGTCCTGGGAACATGACTGAGGTTTGATTGTGGAACCCTGTGGCCTGCGAACATGACTGAGGTTTGATTCTGGAACCATGTGTCCTGGGAATATGACTGAGGTTTGATTCTGGAAATCTGTGGCCTGGGAACTTGACTGAGGTTTGATGGCAGAAACCTGTGGACTGGCAACATGACTGAGGTTTGATTGTGGAAACCTCAGGCTTGGGAACATGACTGAGGCTTGATGGTAGAACCCTGTGGCCTCGCAACATGACTGAGGCTTGATTCTGGAACCCTGTGGCCTGGGAACTTGAATGTGGTTTGAGCGCAGAAACCTGTGGACTGGCAACATGACTGAGGTTTGATGGTGGAACCCTGTGCACTGGGAACATGACTGAGGCCTGATACTGGAACCCCGTGGCCTGGGAACATGACATTGGTTTGATTCTGGAACCCTGTTTCCTGGGAACATGACTGAGGTTTGATGGTTGAACCCTGTGGCCTGGCAACATGACTGAGGTTTGATTGTGGAAACCTCAGGCTTGGGAACATGACTGAGGCTTGATGGTAGAACCCTGTGGCCTGGCAACAGGACTCAGATTTGATGGTGGAACCCTGTGGCCTGGGAACATGACATCGGTTTGTACTCTGGTACCCTGTTGCCTGGGAACATGAAATCGGTTTGATTCTGGAAACCTGTGGCCTGGGAATATGACTGATGTTTGATGGTGGTACCCTATGGCCTGGCAACATGACTGAGGTATGATTCTGGATCCCTGTGGCCGGGGAACATGACTGAGGCGTGATTCTGGAAACCTGTGACCTGGGAACATGACATCTGATTTAGATTGTGGAATAATGTGCCCTGGGAACCTGACTGAGGCTTGTTTCTGGAACCCTGTGGACTGGGAATATGACTGAGGTTTTATTCTGGAACCCTGTAGCCAGGGAACATAACTGAGGATTGATTCTGGAACCCTGTGGCCTGGGAACATGACTGAGGTTTTATTCTGGAACCCTGTGGCCTGGGAACATGACTGAGGTTTGATTCTGGAAACCATTGGCCTGGGAACATGACTGATGTGAGATTGTGGAATCCTGTGGCCTGGGAACATGACATTGGTTTGATTCTGGAACCCTGTTTCCTGGGAACATGACTGAGGTTTGATGGTTGAACCCTGTGGCCTGGCAACATGACAGAGGTTTGATTCTGGAACCCTGTGGCCTGGGAACATGACATTGGTTTGATTCTGGAACCCTGTTTCCTGGGAACATGACTGAGGTTTGATGGTGGTACCCTGTGGCCTGGCAACATGACTGAGGCTTGATTCTGGAACCCTGTGGCCTGGGAACATGACATTGGTTTGATTCTGGAACCCTGTTTCCTGGGAACATGACTGAGGTTTGATGGTTGAACCCTGTGGCCTGGCAACATGACAGAGGTTTGATTGTGGAACCCTCAGGCTTGGGAACATGACTGAGGCTTGATGGTGGAAGCCTGTGGCCTGGCAACAGGACTGAGAATTGATGGTGGAAACCTGTGGCCTGGGAACATGACATCGGTTTGGATTCTGGTACCCTGTTGCCTGGGAACATGAAATCGGTTTGATTCTGGAAACCTGTGGCCTGGGAATATGACTGAGGTTTGACGGTGGTACCCTATGGCCTGGCAACATAAGTGAGGTTTGATTCTGGATCCCTGTGGAATGGGAACATGACATCTGTTTAGATTGTGGAATACTGTGCCCTGGGAACCTGACTGAGGCTTGGTTCTGGAACCCTGTGGACTGGGAATATGATTGAGGTTTTATTCTGGAACCCTGTAGCCTCGGAACATAACTGCGGATTGATTCTGGAACCCTGTGTCCTGGCAACATGACTGAGGATTGATTATGGAACCCTGTGGCCTGGGAACTTGAATGTGGTTTGATCGCAGAAACCTGTGGACTGGCAACATGACTGAGGTTTGATGGTGGAACACTGTGCACTGGGAACATGACTGAGGCCTGATACTGGAACCCCGTGGCCTGGGAACATGACATTGGTTTGATTCTGGAACCCTGTTTCCTGGGAACATGACTGAGGTTTGATGGTTGAACCCTGTGGCCGTGCAACATGACTGAGGTTTGATTGTGGAACCCTCAGGCTTGGGAACATCACTGAGGCTTGATGGTAGAACCCTGTGGCCTGGCAACAGGACTAAGATTTGATGGTGGAACCCTGTGGCCTGGGAACATGACATCAGTTTGTACTCTGGTACCCTGTTGCCTGGGAACATGAAATCGGTTTGATTCTGGAAACCTGTGGCCTGGGAATATGAATGAGGTTTGATGGTGGTACCCTATGGCCTGGCAACATGACTGAGGTATGATTCTGGATCCCTGTGGCCTGGGAACATGACTGAGGCGTGATTCTGGAAACCTGTGACCTGGGAACATGACATCTGTTTAGATTGTGGAATAATGTGCCCTGGGAACCTGACTGAGGCTTGGTTCTGGAACCCTGTGGACTGGGAATATGACTGAGGTTTTATTCTGGAACCCTGTAGCCAGGGAACATAACTGAGGATTGATTCTGGAACCCTGTGGCCTGGGAACATGACTGAGGTTTTATTCTGGAACCCTGTGGCCTGGGAATATGACTGGGGATTGATTCTGGAACCCTGTGGCCTGGGAACATGACATCAGCTGGATTCTTGAACCCTGTGGCATGGGAACATGAGTGAAGTTTGACTGTGGAACCCTCTGGCCAGGGAATATGACTGTGGTTTAATTC